>NW_027195098.1:400000-401568 GCF_038502225.1 Cherax quadricarinatus
GATGTGTCAGTTTAGAATCTTTGCTATGTCAGATGTGCCCGTTTGGAATCTTTGCTATGATGTGCCAGTTTAGAATCTTTGCTATGTCAGATGTGCCAGTTTAGAATCATTGCTATGTCAGATGTGCCAGTTTAGAATCTTTGCTATGTCAGATGTGCCAGTTTAGAATCTTTGCTATGTCAGATGTGCCAGTTTAGAATCTTTGCTATGTCAGATGTGCCAGTTTAGAATCTTTGCTATGTCAGATGTGCCAGTTTAGAATCTTTGCTATGTCAGATGTGCCAGTTTAGAATCTTTGCTATGTCAGATGTGCCAGTTTAGAATCTTTGCTATGTCAGATGTGCCAGTTTAGAATCTTTGCTATGTCAGATGTGCCAGTTTAGAGATGTCAGTTTAGAATTTGCTATGTCAGATGTGCCAGTTTAGAATCTTTGCTATGTCAGATGTGCCAGTTTAGAATCTTTGCTTGCTATGTCAGATGTGCCAGTTTAGAATCTTTGCTATGTCAGATGTGCCAGTTTAGAATCTTTGCTATGTCAGATGTGCCAGTTTAGAATCATTGCTATGTCAGATGTGCCAGTTTAGAATCTTTGCTATGTCAGATGTGCCAGTTTAGAATCTTTGCTATGTCAGATGTGCCAGTTTAGAATCTTTGCTATGTCAGATGTGCCAGTTTAGAATCTTTGCTATGTCAGATGTGCCAGTTTAGAATCTTTGCTATGTCAGATGTGCCAGTTTAGAATCTTTGCTATGTCAGATGTGTCAGTTTAGAATCTTTGCTATGTCAGATGTGCCAGTTTGGAATCTTTGCTATGTCAGATGTGCCAGTTTAGAATGCTATGTTGCCAGTTTAGAATATGCTATCAGATGTGCCAGTTTAGAATCTTTGCTATGTCAGATGTGCCAGTTTAGAATTTGCTATGTCAGATGTGCCAGTTTAGAATCTTTGCTATGTCAGATGTGCCAGTTTAGAATCTTTGCTATGTCAGTTTAGAAGCTATGTGTGCCAGTTTAGAATCATTGCTATGTCAGATGTGCCAGTTTAGAATTTGCTATGTCAGATGTGCCAGTTTAGAATCTTTGCTATGTCAGATGTGCCAGTTTAGAATCTTTGCTATGTGTCAGATCATTGTGCCAGTTTAGAATCTTTGCTATGTCAGATGTGCCAGTTTAGAATCATTGCTATGTCAGATGTGCCAGTTTAGAATCTTTGCTATGTCAGATGTGACAGTTTAGAATCTTTGCTATGTCAGATGTGCCAGTTTAGAATCTTTGCTATGTCAGATGTGCCAGTTTAGAATCTTTGCTATGTCAGATGTGCCAGTTTAGAATCAGTTTAGAATTTGCTATGTCAGTTGTGCCAGTTTAGAATCTTTGCTATGTCAGATGTGCCAGTTTAGAATCATTGCTATGTCAGATGTGCCAGTTTAGAATCTTTGCTATGTCAGATGTGCCAGTTTAGAATCTTTGCTATGTCAGATGTGCCAGTTTAGAATCTTTGCTATGTCAGATGTGCCAGTTTAGAATCTTTGCTATGTCAGATGTGCCAGTTTAGAATCTTTGCTATG
>NW_027195099.1:0-2500 GCF_038502225.1 Cherax quadricarinatus
GGATAATGAACTGGAAATGTGTTCCTTATTTAATGACTATTTTTTGTCAGTTTTTACACAGGAAGATGTAAATGAGATTCCAGTAATTAACAATTATTTAGTTCCTGATGAATTTAAGTTAACTAATATTACTGTCACGAGGGACATGGTTATTAAACAGATAGACAAACTGAAACAAAATAAGTCCCCGGGACCCGATGAGTTGTTTTCAAGGGTACTTAAGGAATGCAAGATGGAGCTTGTGTACGAATGGTATATAATACCGACAAGATGAGAGTAAGACACATGTGCAACATCTGGGTATCTTTATTGTAGACGTTTCGCCATCCAGTGGCTTTATCAATACAAATTCTAGGACATAACTGGAAGACAGTAGAACTATGTACAGAAGATGAGGTAATCAGTTCCTCAACCTAGGAGTAGGTGCGAACAGCACCATAGTCGTGGAGATTCTGAAGCAGAAGAAAGAATCCTGGCGCTTATATAGTAACGTCAGGTGAAGCAGACGAGGGCAAATTCACTGGTAGGCGGGATTCCCCAGTGGAAGTAGGTCCTTCCCAAAGAGATGGGTTAGTAGTAGTAGTAGATGTCGTAGTCGTGAAGGTTATGTACATGTCCTCAGAATTAAGATTCCATGATGTTGCAGTGTCTGACAAGTTGTGTACGAATGGTATATAATACCGACACTGCAACATCATGGAATCTTAATTCTGAGGACATGTACATAACCTTCACGACTACGACATCTACTACTACTACTAACCCATCTCTTTGGGAAGGACCTACTTCCACTGGGGAATCCCGCCTACCAGTGAATTTGCCCTCGTCTGCTTCACCTGACGTTACTATATAAGCGCCAGGATTCTTTCTTCTGCTTCAGAATCTCCACGACTATGGTGCTGTTCGCACCTACTCCTAGGTTGAGGGACTGATTACCTCATCTTCTGTACATAGTTCTACTGTCTTCCAGTTATGTCCTAGAATTTGTATTGATAAAGCCACTGGATGGCGAAACGTCTACAATAAAGATACCCAGATGTTGCACATGTGTCTTACTCTCAAGATGGAGCTTAGTCAGCCATTAACGAGTGTATTCAATGCGTCCATCCTTACCAGTGTTGTGCCAGAGATGTGGAAGATGGCTAATGTGGTTCCTATATTCAAATCAGGGGATAAGTCCACTCCTTCAAATTACCGTCCAATAAGCCTGACATCTATAGTGGGCAAGTTATTAGAATCAATTATAGCTGACATTATCAGAAGTCACCTTGAAGAGCATAACTTGATAAATGAATCTCAGCATGGATTCACGAGAGGTCGTTCCTGCCTGACAAACTTACTGACGTTCTTCAGTAGAACATTTGAGGCAGTTGACAGTGATAAGGAATATGATATTGTTTATTTGGATTTTAGTAAAGCCTTCGACAGAGTACCTCACAAGAGACTCTTAAGAAAAGTGGCAGCTCATGGTATAGGAGGTAAAGTTCTAGCATGGATTGAGGCATGGCTTACCAATAGAAAGCAGAGAGTTACCATTAATGGAGTGAAATCTGAATGGGGATTAGTCACTAGTGGCGTTCCACAAGGATCAGTTTTAGGCCCTCTCTTGTTCATAATTTACATTAATGACCTTGATGAAGGGATTACTAGTGACATAAGTTTGCTGATGATAAAAAGATAGGCCGTATAATTCACTCTGAGGAGGATATCAATGAACTCCAGGACGATTTGAACAAATTAATGTCTTGGTCTGAGAAATGGCAGATGAAGTTTAATGTGGATAAGTGTGAGGTACTTGCCCTTGGTAATGAAAATAACCCTCGAAGCTATAATCTAGGTGAAGTAGAGCTTGGTCATACAGAATGTGAAAAAGACTTGGGAGTCATGGTAAGCAGAAATCTAAAGCCAAGACAGCAGTGCCTCAGTGTCCGCAACAAGGCCAACAGATTACTTGGATTTATCTCAAGAAGTATAAGTAACAGAAGTCCAAAAGTTATTTTACAGCTCTATACATCACTAGTGAGGCCTCATTTAGATTATGCTGCTCAGTTTTGGTCCCCTTACTACAGGATGGACATAGACTCATTAGAGAACATACAGAGAAGAATGACTAAAATGATTTACTGTGTAAGGAACCTCCCGTATGAAGATAGACTTAAAGCCTTAAATCTCCACTCTCTGGAGAGGCGTAGAATGAGGGGAGATATCATTGAAGTGTATAAGTGGATGACGGGCATAAACAAGGGAGACATTAATAAAGTACTGAGGGTGTCGAACCAGGTAAGAACCAGGAATAATGGATTTAAGTTGGATAAATTTAGATTTAGAAAGGACATAGGTAAGTACTGGTTTTCTAACAGAGTTGTAGATGCGTGGAACAGTCTTCCCAGTGGGGTGATAGAGGTTAGGACCTTGGGTAGCTTTAAGAAGAGACTGGACAAATATATGAGTGGGAGGGGCTGGGTTTGATTGGTGTCAAGGGGTACGGGAGTTATTTCTT
>NW_027195099.1:5000-195000 GCF_038502225.1 Cherax quadricarinatus
CCTTCAATCACTCTGATACAACAAACTCACAGATGCATTCTGAGTACCGAAGTCCTTCCTTTAAAAAGATTATTTCACCCTCAAACGTTGATTTCACTCGTACTCCCCAGAATAATGCCCATTAGTTTTCCAACCATTCTTCTTTTATTCTATTTCTCAATCTTAACAACAACTCTCTCTCATGAGCAGTGCCTCCCAAAACCAGGTCTCATCTAAGTATGAATTCCCGAAACAAAGTTCATCGAAGCAGCAGGTCGCAGGATATCCTTGTTATCTCTTCAAATAACCTAGCTCCTCCATGAGATCACAAAGAATCCAACTGGGACAGTCCCATTAGCTGTTATAGAAATAGTCGTATACGTGTTGCTCGACAATAATTAAGGAAAAGACAAAGCTAGCGTGAAAGCACCACATCGACCCTCACGATATTTCAATTATTTAGCATTTCTCCTAGCCACCCACTTTCTCATCAAACACAAGCACATCTGTTTATCAACTTGGACTCCACAGTCTCCACTGTCATATGCAAGAAGGAAAGTATACCAAAAACTAAAAGGTTAATGATATCAACTGAATCCTCACCACAGCCCAGCAGAATGGGAACCTCAGGTAACCAGACTCAGTGCCAGCCATAAGCTACCAGATGGAGCCACTATGTTATCCTGGAAGACATGGGACTACACTTGTGCGTCTACAATGACTGACACCTATTTATGGTACAGTAAAGCTGTACCATAAATAGGTGTCAGTCATTGTAGCAAGTTCAGGGGATCTTTCAGCATGATATACGTTGTAACAATAAGACTGGTGACTATGGGGCAAGGAATTATGTGACAAACTCATAAGGAAAACCAAGGACCCCAAAGCAACAAGATTTTTTTTTTCCTGGAACTCAGTTCTGATCTAGAGAAGAAATTCCTACATCATACTTTGCCTGTGCCTCGCCTCTGGGAAGATGGATAATCACTGGTCAACAACCAAAATGTTTCCGAGAACCAACTAATTTTAGGTCACTTATAAGGAATATCATGGTTAAAATTGTTTGTTAGCTCCACTTTTCACTATACACCTACATGTCACAACAGGTTCCAACAGGCTTGTGGCAGTATGTTTCTTGAACATTAAAATGGTATAAAATACCGACAGGTTGTTAGGTAAGACACATATGCAACAGTTAGGTATCTTTATTATGAAACGTTTCGCCTACATAGTAGGCTTCTTCAGTCAAGTACAGAAAAGTTGATAGAAGCAGAAGATACTTGAAGACGATGTAATCAGTCCATCACCCTTAAAGTTTTGAGGTGGTCAGTCCCTCAGTCTGGAGAAGAGCATTGTTCCATAGAATGAAACAATATGGAGATGAAGTGACAGAATGGAGCTTTTTATAGCGCCAAGAGGTGAGACGTAGGCCACTAGGAGAGGTAAGAACTCAGATGTTGAAAGGTCAGGTCCCTCTCTAATCGAGCCGCTCTCACTAGTGGAAGTTGTCGAAGTTGATTGCAGGTCTGTACCAAGATACCCTTGTGTTGCAGTGTCTGACAGATTGAACATTAAAATGGTATAAAATTTCGACAGGTTGTTAGGTAAGACACATATGCAACAGTTAGGTATCTTTATTATGAAACGTTTCGCCTACACAGTATTCTTCTTCAGTCAAGTACAGAAAAGTTGATAGAAGCAGAAGATACTTGAAGACGATGTAATCAGTCCATCACCCTTAAAGTTTTGAGGTGGTCAGTCCCTCAGTCTGGAGAAGAGCATTGTTCCATAGTATGAAACAATATGGAGATGAAGTGACAGGATGGAGCTTTTTATAGCGCCAAGAGGTGAGACGTAGGCCACTAGGAGAGGTAAGAACTCAGATGTTGAGAGGTCAGGTCCCTCGCAAATCCAGCCGCTCTCACTAGTGGAAGTTGTCGAAGTTGATTGATAGGCGAAACGTTTCATAACAAAGATACCTAACTGTTGCATATGTGTCTTACCTAACAACCTGTCGGTATTTTATACCATTTTGATGTTCAATCTGTCAGACACTGCAACACAAGGGTATCTTGGTACAGACCTGCAATCAACTTCGACAACTTCCACTAGTGAGAGCGGCTGGATTTGAGAGGGACCTGACCTCTCAACATCTGGTACAGACCTGCAATCAACTTCGACAACTTCCACTAGTGAGAGCGGCTGGATTTGAGAGGGACCTGACCTGTCAACATCTGAGTTCTTACCTCTCCTAGTGGCCTACGTCTCACCTCTTGGCGCTATAAAATGCTCCATCCTGTCACTTCATCTCCATATTGTTTCATACTATGGAACAATGCTCTTCTCCAGACTGAGGGACTGACCACCTCAAAACTTTAAGGGTGATGGACTGATTACATCGTCTTCAAGTATCTTCTGCTTCTATCAACTTTTCTGTACTTGACTGAAGAAGCCTACTGTGTAGGTGAAACGTTTCATAATAAAGATACCTAACTGTTGCATATGTGTCTTACCTAACAACCTGTCGGTATTTTATACCATTTTAATGTTCAATCTGTCAGACACTGCAACACAAGGGTATCTTGGTACAGACCTGCAATCAACTTTGACAACTTCCACTAGTGAGAGCGGCTGGATTTGAGAGGGACCTGACCTCTCAACATCTGAGTTCTTACCTCTCCTAGTGGCCTACGTCTCACCTCTTAGCGCTATAAAAAGCTCCATCCTGTCACTTCTTCTCCATATTGTTTCATACTATGGAACAATGCTCTTCTCCAGACTGAGGGACTGACCACATCAAAACTTTAAGGGTGATGGACTGATTACATCGTCTTCAAGTATCTTCTGCTTCTATCAACTTTTCTGTACTTGACTGAAGAAGCCTACTGTGTAGGCGAAACGTTTCATAATAAAGATACCTAACTGTTGCATATGTGTCTTACCTAACAACCAGTATGTTTCTTACCACACTAACAGTCTCACTGCCCTTCATTATTGTTCCAGCAGTCATAGAAAATGGCTGTTTCTTACCACACTCAGTCTCACTGCCCTCCATTATTGTTCCAACAGTCATAGAAGGTGGCTGTTTCTTACCACACTCACATTAGACCACGGCATACTACTCCACAAACTTGACCATTATGGTATAAGAGGCCATGCGTTTGCGTATTTCAAATCCTACCTTACTAATAGGTATCAGTATGTCACCATTAAAGACAGCCTCATCAACATGGCCACTTGATACTGGAGTGCCACAGCGAAGTGTCCTTGGTCCCCTGCTCTTCCTTATTTACATCAATGATCTTCCAAACGTATACCAACATGTATCTTTGCTGACGACACGACTTACTTCATCTCCCACCCAAATCTTGCCACCCTCAATACCATTGTTAACGAGGAGCTGCTCAAAATATCGACTTGTATGACAGCCAATAAACTTACACTTAACACTGGCAAAACCTACTATATTATATTTGGTAGCAGAGCAAGTGCTGCTCAACTTAACATTATGATCGACAACACTCTAATTGCCAGACATAATAAGGGCAAATTCCTAGGCCTATACCTCGACAACATAGTATCCAAAACGGTTCGGATCCTCTCCAAGATACGATACTACGTGCCGCAAACTGCCTTTCTCACACTATACCATTCACTCATTTATCCATACCTCACCTATGCTATTTGTGCTTGGGGATCAACTGTAGCAACACACCTAAAGCCAATAATAACCCAACAAAAAGTCACAGTAAGAATAATCACTAAATCCCATCCCTGGCAACACCCTCCCCCCCCACTCTTCATAAATTTAAACATACTCCCTGTTCAGAACATCCACACTTACTACTGTGCAATCTAAATCTATAGGACCTTAAATTCCAATACTAACCTTGACCTAAAACGCTTTCTTGATAGTTGTGACAGGACCCGCAGTCATTACACAAGACACAAACTATGACATTCTCCATGTTCGACTAAACCTTAACAAAACTGCAATGTATGTCAAAGGGCCTAAAATCTTGAACACCCTATCTGAAAACTCTAGAACCGCAGACACATTTATTACTTTCAAAACTACCGTTAGAAAACATCTTATCTCCCTGTTACACCCCATCAACTAACTACATGAAAACCACTTGGTGGTTCACACTTACACTCACACACTCACCCAATTGACTATTAACACAGAAATACGAATCTTAAAATAATGAATCTTAACTAGTCTTACGTTTGCCTGTGATACTCCAATATAGAAACAATGTATTGTACCTAAACAACAGCATTCACATTGCTAAACTCACAAACTATAATGTAGTCGCTTAGCTTTAATACCAACTTACTCCATAATCTGTAATAATTTAGAGTTATGAATTAATTTAAGTCTGCCCAAAATGCCTAGTCATGCTAGATGTGACAATGGCCCCCTCTGTAATTAGTATTTTTTTAACATGTAAACCACACAATATCCTAAAATCTGTAAACCCCGCATTGTAATCTTTATAGAGAATGAACTTGATTGACTGATGGATTGATTGATTGATTGATTGTTCCAGCAGTCATAGAAGGTGGCTGTTTCTTACCTCACTTACAGTCTCACTGCCCTACATTATTGTTCCGGCAGTCATAGAAGGTGGCTGTTTCTTACCGCACTAACACTCTCACTGCCCTTCATTATTGTTCCAGCAGTCATAGAAGGTGGCTGTTTCTAACCACACTCACAGTCTCACTACCCTGCATTATTGTTCCAGCAGTCATAGAAGGTGGCTGTTTCTTACCACCCTCAGTCTCATTGACCTTCATTATTGTTCCAGCAGTCATAGAAGATGGTTGTTTCTTACCACACTCAGTCTCATTGACCTTCATTATTGTTCCAGCAGTCATAGAAAGTGGTTGTTTCTTACCACACTCACAGTCTCAGTGACCTTCATTAATGTTCCAGCAGTCATAGAAGGTGGTTGTGCTTTGCAAGTTTATATTTCGAGTTGAAAGATAGGTGATTTTCATAGCCAAACACTGAGGTCAGTGATCACCTGCGGTCATACCTGTTTTAAGCTATGGGAGTTAGCATGGGGTTACCAAGTACCATGGCTTGATGTAGTGTTTTAGAATCTCAGGTTAAAGTGTTGAAGGAGGAGGATCTATCTCTTCAGAAGGAAAATAGGAGGCTGAAGCTTCACCTAGATGTCTTTGGGAGCGAGTGTGAGAAGGAATTAGCTGGTAAGGAGGAAATGGTCACTAGCAGTGATAGTGGAAGCCACTTTAAGTGGCAATTGGTTCACGGTTCAGAAAGATGAAAGATAAGGAGGGTTAACAGAGAAGATGTGAAGGTAGGAAATCGATTCTCCGTTCTCCTGGAAGAGTGCACTTCAGTGGTTAGTGAGGTTGAAGGTACCACTGCTTCCCCTGCTAATCAAGGTAAGAATATTTTAATAGTAGGAGATTCTCAGGAAATATATATATGGACGGTGCTTTTTGTAACAGAGACAGAAAGGACAGACAAAGAGTGTGCCTTCCAGGAGCTGGTGTTGGTGACATAGTCTGCAGGTTGGATAATATTATGGCAGGTAATGGGAACAAGCCCATTATCTGTCTTAGTGCTGGGGGTAATGACACTGGGAAAGACAGGCGACAGGAGCTGCTGGATAAGTACAGGTCAGCCATAGAAGTAGTTAGGTCTAAGGGAGGGATCACAGTCATATGTAGCATCTTGCCTAGAAAGGGAGTTGGCAATGAATGGATGTCCAGGGCAATTGATATAAATTGGTGGCTACACAGGTACTGCAAGGAAGTTGCAACCCCATTCATTGATAACTGGGGCATATTCTTTGGCAAACGTGATATGTATGCAAGGGATGGGGTTCATCTCTCTGGGGATAGAGTGGTTGCATTAGTCAATTCGATTGAGAGGGTAATTGATGACTTGTATAGGAATTTAAACTGATAGATTATAGAGGTATGGGTGTTTGTGGGAAACAATCAGGCTGCAGCACTAGGGTTAAAAACAGCAGTTATTACGGGGATACCTCAGTTTAAAAGACAATATTAAAAATAAAGTTGCTAGTAATGGCAAATCAATTGATGAACAAACAAAGAGAGATAGTAGAGGGCAACGAGTGACTAGCTCCCTTAAGGTTTACTATACAAATAGTAGGTGTCTAAGAAATAAGATAGGTGAACTAAGATTACTTGCAAGTGTAGGTAATATAGATATTATTGATAATAACAGAGACCTCGTTCAACCTGAAAGACAGAGAAATGCCTTCTGAATGCAACATACAGGGTTATAAACTATTCCACACTGATAAGGTCAACAGGATGAGTGGTGGAGTGGCGATGTATGTCAGAGAATAATTAAATTGTTGTCTTAGACATGATACAAGATTAGAAACATCGAACACAGAATCTGTTGGGCTACAATTTCTCGAGGGTCGGGTCAAATTAATTTTGGGTGTGATTTATAGGCCCCCAAACCTTAATAGGGAGTGCAGTAAGCTCTTATGCGACGAAATTCATAAGGCATCTAGATATGAAAATGTTGTCATAATGGGAGATTTTAACTTTAGACAAATTGACTGGAACAGTATGACAGGAAATCTTGAGTCTGTTGACTTTCTTGATATGGTTCAGGATTGCTTTTTAGAACAGGTTGTGACAGAACCAAATAAAGGAAACAATATGCTTGACTTGGTTCTTGCCAACAAAGATTCACTAATTAAATATCTTGAGGTTAATGATGAGCTTGGGAAAAGTGACCATAAATCACTTAGTTTCAGTATATCATGGAATTACCCAGATAACAGCAATCAAATCTCTGTCCCAGATTTTCGCTTGGCCGAATTCATGGGCCTGAAAAATTACCTGGGTGGGCTAAATTGGGATGTCCTGACTATGGGTCAGGTAGGTGATCTTGTTTGTCAATATGATGTTTTTCAGAGCATAGTTCTAGCTGCCCAGACAACTTTTGTTCCAAGTAGAGAAATTAGATCTAACAAAAATGATCCCATATGGATGAACAATAGATTAAAACATCTCATTGGTCGAAAGAGATGCATATGTAGGCGTGTCAGAGGACGGGATGGGCAGTTAAGAAATCAATATATTCAATTAAAGACAGAAATAAAGAAAGGAATAAGGAAAGCAAAAAGGGATTATGAGGCTAAGGTCGCAAGGGATTCAAAGACTAACCCAAAAGGGTTCTTTCAGGTATACAGAAGTAAGATTAGGGACAAGATTGGCCCACTTAAGAGTAATTCAGGTCAGATCACTGACAGTGATAGGGATATGTGTGTGAAATTCTCAATACCTATTTCCTCTCAGTTTTCACCCAGGAAAATACTAGCGATATTCCAGAAATGATAGATTATGTAGAACAGGACAATAATAAACCATGCACGATTGTGGTAACTAGTGACTTGGTTCTCAGACAAATAGAGAAACTAAAACCTAACAAATCCCCAGGCCCTGATGAAGTGTTTGCAAGGGTGTTAAAGGAATGTAAAGATGAACTTAGCATACCTTTGGCTAATATTTTTAACATATCACTACAAACTGGCATAGTGCCTGATAAGTGGAAAATGGCAAATGTAATACCTAGTTACAATGCAGGTGACAGGTCCTTGGCTTCGAGCTATAGACCAATAAGCCTTACCTCCATAGTGGTAAAATTTATGGAATCAATAATTTCCGAGGTAATTCATAGCCATCTTCATAGGCACAGATTGACTAATGAATCTCAACACGGTTTTACAAAGGGGCGTTCCTGTCTTATGAATTTACTAACATTTTTCACTAAGGTGTTTGAGGAGGTAGATCATGGTAATGAATGTGATATTGTGTATATGGACTTCAGTACGGTTTTTGATAGAGTTCCACATAAGAGGCAGGACTGAGTGCAGTGGACCCCCAACATTCGATGGAATCGACATTCGATAAATCCGACATTAGACGCATTTTAAACCAAAAATTTTGCCTCGACATTCGATGGAAAACCCGACATTCGATACGATTCGTACGAGACATGTCCACGTGTGGCCTGAACTGCCCCATGTGTGCCAGTGTTTACAAGCCAACCAGTGTGTGCGCATCTAAGGATACATTCGGTACATTCCATATTATCCATATTATCACTGTTTTTGGTGCTTGTTTCTGCAAAATAAGTAACCATGGGCCCCAAGAAAGCTTCTAGTGCCAACCCTTCGAGAAAAAAGGTGCTAATGACTATTGAAATGAAGAAAGAGATAATTGCAAAGTACGAAAGTGGAGTGCATGTGTCGGAGTGCATGACGATTTGGTAAAGAAATTGCCTGCAACTAGCGGTGATGTGAGTGAAGTTAAGGCCAGCAAAGGTTGGTTAGAAAGATTTAAGAATCATAGTGGCATACACAGTGTGGTAAGGCATGGTGAGGCTGCCAGTTCAAGTCCTAATGGAAGGGGATTCCCCTTCTAAACACTAACACCATCCACACTCTCCCCTTTTCCCATCCCATCATCACCAGATCTTCATTAAAGGTAAGTGTCATTTATTCTATTGTTATTAATCTATTGCTATTGTTCTTAATGTAATTATTCTATTGCATTAAACTTAACATTTCATGTGGTAAAAGTTTTTTTTTTCATTCTTTTGGGTGTCTTGCACGGATTAAATTTCTATTATTTCTTATGGGAAAAATTAATTCGACTTTCGATATTTTCGACATTCGATAGTTCTCAGGAACAGATTAGTATCGAATGTCAAGGGTCCACTGTATACTCAGTCCTGAGAGCGTATTTTTTGCGCATGTTGTCCTACTCCCCCCGTGCACCTGGGTTCCCATTCTCTATTTCCGACCAATCATATCCCTTTCTTGAGTCACTCCAGCTAAGCGGTGATGGCGTCTCCTCGCTTCCCATTGGTCGAGAGAGCAGAATGTAAACACTTCTAGCTTGGCATCGCCCAGACTCGTGTTTTTCGTTGAGTGCTCCTTATATATTCAAGCATTTCACTCTCTACATTGTCGGTAAGTACTGATTTGTGTGTTTAGTGCATAAATGAATAGTTTAGCTATGTTTTGATATATATATAAATACGTTGTAAAGCATAATACGAGTGCACAATGCAAATGAAAAAAGTGCAACAAAAGTAGACTGAGCACACTCGGTCCTGCCTGTTTAGGTGATGTTTTCAAGTTTCGGTATATAAATATTTCCATAAAATTTGGTAGTGCATATATGAATTTAGTAATGATCTGGATGTGTACAGAACGTTTTTATTGTCCTTCCAGATCAATCAGAAATTGTTCTATGGTGAGTCCTCCAAGGATAAGTCGAAATTTGTCTGTGTTTGGGACGATAGTGACTCAGATCAAGACCCAGATGACCTGGAAGTGGTGGACACTGATGATGAATACTTGCCACCAGATGCAGAGGTGCCAACAGATGTGGAGGAAGAAGCTGGGCCACCAGCCAAAAAGCAGAAATTGAACAAGAAGAAGAAACGTATTACTGTGGAGGTGTACCCTGATGAAGAAGAGCTTCAAGATGATCTTGCTTTTCAAGGAGACACCCAATGGAAGAATGAGGACATACAGACTGACCCTTTGCCTGCATATGAACATGTAAAGCCTATTGGAGTTAGGTGTGCATGTGATTATTTTACAGACTTTTTTACTCAAGACATGATAGACAACATTGCATTTCAAACTAATTTGTATGCCCGGCATAAAAAACATATATACTAATTTTCAAACAGATTCTGAGGAAATAACTAGGTTCATAGGTATTCTGTTGTATATGGGTTACACTGTACAACCATCCATTGAGGACTATTGGAGAAGTGCAAGTAAGGTAATACAAGTTGCAGAAGTCATGGGATCTAAAAGGTTTAGGCTGCTTAGGCGTACAATTCATTTCAATGATAACAAACAAAAGAAGGGTAATGACAGATTCCACAAAATAATGTCTCTTTACAATGCACTAACTAAAGCTTGCTTGAAAGTTTCAGTTACACCCAAGCTGTCTGTTGATGAAGTTATGGTTGCTTTCAAGGGTAAAACAGCTGGAAACCTAAGGCAATACATCAAAAACAAACCAGACGAGTGGGATTTCAAACTCTTCTGTTGTGCAAGTGAAGATGGAATCATACATGATCTACTCATGTATCAAGGTAACCCAACTTTTGAGAACCATCACGTAAAGCTGTCAAATAAAAAAAGTAAACTCCCAATGAGTTCCAAGATTGTTCTTGTACTTGCAGGATCTCTCGACAAAAGAAAAACATCAGCAGTCTATGCTGATAATTTCTTTTCAAGTCTACCTTTGGTCAAGGTACTGAGTGACAAGTATAACTGCAAGAACACTGGAACAATATGTGATAATAGATGTGGTAAGCCACAACTGATGCCTGTGAAACAAATGGAAAAGAGCAATGTGGCCAAGGGCAATTCTGAGTTCAAAAACAATGATGATATCCTTCTTGTAAGATGGAAGGACAACCAAGTTGTGATTCTAGTGACAAATGATGTGGGAGTTTATCCTTTGAGTCTTATTGAAAGATATGACAAGGTATCAAAGAAGAAAGACCAATTTGAGTGCCCAGGCATCATCAAGAACTACAATGCATACATTGGAGGCATTGACAAAAGTAACATGTTGGTCCATCTTTACAAAACACCAATGCAATCAAAACGTTGGTACATGCGGCTGTTTGCTTATGTTCTGGGTCTTGCTGTTGTGAATGCATGGCTTCTTTACTGTTGTGATTGTCGGTCACTAAACCTGCCAGGCAAGCCACTGAAGATATTCAGGCTTGACATCTGTGTCACTGCAAGATCCAAAGGACAAAAGTGCAACTGCACCAGCATGAGACTAACTCAAAGAGATTCACCCAGTACTTCTTTGGTTGACAGTAGAGATGAATTGTCAAATGTGGAATACCCATCTGCATTTCAGTTTCAACGTGCAGCAAGGCCAGATGACAGTGTGAGGTTGGATAAACAGCTAGGTCACTGGCTAGTGCTAGGTAAGCTGCTTTCATGCAAGTTTTGCAGCAAAAAGAATAATCATGTCACATCCTCATTTTCCTGTGCCATATGTAAAGTAAATCTATACATAAAGAAGGATAGAAATGGTTTCATAAATTTCTTTTTCAGAAATTAGTGATGTGAAATGATTGTTCTTTCTCAGGGAACTCAGGAATATTTCATTTGTAAGTTGTATCCATTGCAATGAGTCATTGTTGATAAGTAGTTCCTATTTCTATATTTTTAATGCTTACAAACTGTTCAGAAACAACTTCCATTTATGTTTTTTTATATTGTCTACTTGTATAATAAATTTTAAAAATACATTTTTTTTAACAATTGCAACCTTGCAACATTTTAAATTGTTATACCCCTAATGGGCAGGACAAAGTTTACTCGGTCTTTGTATATCTGCAATTGCTCGACATGTAACTTTTACAACTCCATTTAGATGGCCTCAGTGACCTTACATCGAGCGGCTCTATCCCCTCATAGGAAATCACTTTCAAATTTACATTTTGGTCTGCCTTGCCCCCTGAAGGGTGGCACACAGAATAGCAGGAGAAATTTTTTCCTTGGTACAGGAATGGATGACAAATAGGCAGCAGAGAGTTTGCATAAATGGGGAGAAATCAGAATGGGGGAACGTCACAAGTGGTGTTCCTCAGGGGTCAGTGTTGGGCCCGTTGTTGTTCATAATTTACATAAAGCACATAGATGAGGGAATAAATAGCGACATAAGCAAATTTGCTGATGACACCAAAATAGGCCTTCCAATTCATTCTAGTGAGGACACTAGAGCACTCCAGGATGGTTTGAATAGACTGATGCAATGGTCGGAGAAGTGGCAGATGCAGTTTAATATAGACAAATGCAAAGTTCTAAGTGTTGGACAGGAAAATAACCATGTGACACATAAACTAAATAATTTAGATCTAGTACTACTAATTGCGAAAAGGGTTTAGGAGTTCTGGTTAGCAGTAATCTAAAACCAAGACAACAGTGCATTAGTGTTCACTATAAAGCTAACAGAATTTTTGGCTTCATATCTAGAAGTATAAATAATAGAAGTCCTCAGGCTGTTCTTAAAGTCTATATATCCTTGGTTAGGCCTCATTTAGACTATGCTGCTCAGTTCTGGTCTCAGTATTATACAATGGATATAAATGCTCTGGAAAACATACAGAGCAGGATGACAAAGATGATCCCATGTGTCAGAAATCTTCCCTGTGAGGATAGGCTGAGGGCCTTGAATCTCCACTCCCTTGAAAGGCGTAGAATTAGGTGGGATATGATAGAGGTGTGTAAATGGAAAACAGGAATAAATAAAGAGGATGTAAATAGCGTGCTGAAAATTTCCAGCAAAGACAGGACTCTCAGCAATGGTTTCAAAGTGGAAAAATTCAGATTCAGGAAGGATATAGGAAAGCACTGGTTTGGTAATAGAATTGTGGAAGAGTGGAACAAACTCCCGAGTACAGTTATAGAGGCTAAAACGTTGTGCAGTTTTAAAAATAGGTTAGATAAACACATGGGTGGTTGTGGGTGGGTGTGAGTTGGACCTGACTAGCTTGTGCTTGCCGTGCTCCTTCCTTGAGTTAAGGTTACCAGACTGGGTGGGTCATTGGGCTAATCCGGGGGGGGGGGGCGGACATGGACCTGCTCTACATGGGTCAGTAGGCCTGTTGCAGTGTTCCTTCTTTCTTATGTTCTTATGCTCTGAATAAATATTCATTGAGCAAGTTATTGATATACCTGTGAGCCATATTATATTACTTTTATTTTCCTACTGAATGATATAAATACTTCTGCTTATCTGTCATACTCTGTATTATGATGATAAATTAATGATCATATTTCTTTTTATCTTCTAATTGTTTGTTGTTTTCTTCTTTCAGATGCCTCATACTGCTGCTTTCTATGTGAATAGGACAGCTGTGCAAGAAGTTCCCACTACATCAGGAGAGACTTGCACAGCTGTGCAAGAAGTTCCCACTACATCAGGAGAGACTGGCACAGCTGTGCAAGAAGTTCCCACTACATCAGGAGAGACTGGCACAGCTGTGCAAGAAGTTCCCACTACATCAGGAGAGACTGGCACAGCTGTGCAAGAAGTTCCCACTACATCAGGAGAGACTGGCACAGCTGTGCAAGAAGTTCCCACTACATCAGGAGAGACTGGCACAGCTGTGCAAGAAGTTCCCACTACATCAGGAGAGACTGGCACAGCTGTGCAAGAAGTTCCCACTACATCAGGAGAGACTGGCACAGCTGTGCAAGAAGTTCCCACTACATCAGGAGAGACTGGCACAGCTGTGCAAGAAGTTCCCACTACATCAGGAGAGACTGGCACAGCTGTGCAAGAAGTTCCCACTACATCAGGAGAGACTGGCACAGCTGTGCAAGAAGTTCCCACTACATCAGGAGAGACTGGCACAGCTGTGCAAGAAGTTCCCACTACATCAGGAGAGACTGGCACAGCTGTGCAAGAAGTTCCCACTACATCAGGAGAGACTGGCACAGCTGTGCAAGAAGTTCCCACTACATCAGGAGAGACTGGCACAGCTGTGCAAGAAGTTCCCACTACATCAGGAGAGACTGGCACAGCTGTGCAAGAAGTTCCCACTACATCAGGAGAGACTGGCACAGCTGTGCAAGAAGTTCCCACTACATCAGGAGAGACTGGCACAGCTGTGCAAGAAGTTCCCACTACATCAGGAGAGACTGGCACAGCTGTGCAAGAAGTTCCCACTACATCAGGAGAGACTGGCACAGCTGTGCAAGAAGTTCCCACTACATCAGGAGAGACTGGCACAGCTGTGCAAGAAGTTCCCACTACATCAGGAGAGACTGGCACAGCTGTGCAAGAAGTTCCCACTACATCAGGAGAGACTGGCACAGCTGTGCAAGAAGTTCCCACTACATCAGGAGAGACTGGCACAGCTGTGCAAGAAGTTCCCACTACATCAGGAGAGACTGGCACAGCTGTGCAAGAAGTTCCCACTACATCAGGAGAGACTGGCACAGCTGTGCAAGAAGTTCCCACTACATCAGGAGAGACTGGCACAGCTGTGCAAGAAGTTCCCACTACATCAGGAGAGACTGGCACAGCTGTGCAAGAAGTTCCCACTACATCAGGAGAGACTGGCACAGCTGTGCAAGAAGTTCCCACTACATCAGGAGAGACTGGCACAGCTGTGCAAGAAGTTCCCACTACATCAGGAGAGACTGGCACAGCTGTGCAAGAAGTTCCCACTACATCAGGAGAGACTGGCACAGCTGTGCAAGAAGTTCCCACTACATCAGGAGAGACTGGCACAGCTGTGCAAGAAGTTCCCACTACATCAGGAGAGACTGGCACAGCTGTGCAAGAAGTTCCCACTACATCAGGAGAGACTGGCACAGCTGTGCAAGAAGTTCCCACTACATCAGGAGAGACTGGCACAGCTGTGCAAGAAGTTCCCACTACATCAGGAGAGACTGGCACAGCTGTGCAAGAAGTTCCCACTACATCAGGAGAGACTGGCACAGCTGTGCAAGAAGTTCCCACTACATCAGGAGAGACTGGCACAGCTGTGCAAGAAGTTCCCACTACATCAGGAGAGACTGGCACAGCTGTGCAAGAAGTTCCCACTACATCAGGAGAGACTGGCACAGCTGTGCAAGAAGTTCCCACTACATCAGGAGAGACTGGCACAGCTGTGCAAGAAGTTCCCACTACATCAGGAGAGACTGGCACAGCTGTGCAAGAAGTTCCCACTACATCAGGAGAGACTGGCACAGCTGTGCAAGAAGTTCCCACTACATCAGGAGAGACTGGCACAGCTGTGCAAGAAGTTCCCACTACATCAGGAGAGACTGGCACAGCTGTGCAAGAAGTTCCCACTACATCAGGAGAGACTGGCACAGCTGTGCAAGAAGTTCCCACTACATCAGGAGAGACTGGCACAGCTGTGCAAGAAGTTCCCACTACATCAGGAGAGACTGGCACAGCTGTGCAAGAAGTTCCCACTACATCAGGAGAGACTGGCACAGCTGTGCAAGAAGTTCCCACTACATCAGGAGAGACTGGCACAGCTGTGCAAGAAGTTCCCACTACATCAGGAGAGACTGGCACAGCTGTGCAAGAAGTTCCCACTACATCAGGAGAGACTGGCACAGCTGTGCAAGAAGTTCCCACTACATCAGGAGAGACTGGCACAGCTGTGCAAGAAGTTCCCACTACATCAGGAGAGACTGGCACAGCTGTGCAAGAAGTTCCCACTACATCAGGAGAGACTGGCACAGCTGTGCAAGAAGTTCCCACTACATCAGGAGAGACTGGCACAGCTGTGCAAGAAGTTCCCACTACATCAGGAGAGACTGGCACAGCTGTGCAAGAAGTTCCCACTACATCAGGAGAGACTGGCACAGCTGTGCAAGAAGTTCCCACTACATCAGGAGAGACTGGCACAGCTGTGCAAGAAGTTCCCACTACATCAGGAGAGACTGGCACAGCTGTGCAAGAAGTTCCCACTACATCAGGAGAGACTGGCACAGCTGTGCAAGAAGTTCCCACTACATCAGGAGAGACTGGCACAGCTGTGCAAGAAGTTCCCACTACATCAGGAGAGACTGGCACAGCTGTGCAAGAAGTTCCCACTACATCAGGAGAGACTGGCACAGCTGTGCAAGAAGTTCCCACTACATCAGGAGAGACTGGCACAGCTGTGCAAGAAGTTCCCACTACATCAGGAGAGACTGGCACAGCTGTGCAAGAAGTTCCCACTACATCAGGAGAGACTGGCACAGCTGTGCAAGAAGTTCCCACTACATCAGGAGAGACTGGCACAGCTGTGCAAGAAGTTCCCACTACATCAGGAGAGACTGGCACAGCTGTGCAAGAAGTTCCCACTACATCAGGAGAGACTGGCACAGCTGTGCAAGAAGTTCCCACTACATCAGGAGAGACTGGCACAGCTGTGCAAGAAGTTCCCACTACATCAGGAGAGACTGGCACAGCTGTGCAAGAAGTTCCCACTACATCAGGAGAGACTGGCACAGCTGTGCAAGAAGTTCCCACTACATCAGGAGAGACTGGCACAGCTGTGCAAGAAGTTCCCACTACATCAGGAGAGACTGGCACAGCTGTGCAAGAAGTTCCCACTACATCAGGAGAGACTGGCACAGCTGTGCAAGAAGTTCCCACTACATCAGGAGAGACTGGCACAGCTGTGCAAGAAGTTCCCACTACATCAGGAGAGACTGGCACAGCTGTGCAAGAAGTTCCCACTACATCAGGAGAGACTGGCACAGCTGTGCAAGAAGTTCCCACTACATCAGGAGAGACTGGCACAGCTGTGCAAGAAGTTCCCACTACATCAGGAGAGACTGGCACAGCTGTGCAAGAAGTTCCCACTACATCAGGAGAGACTGGCACAGCTGTGCAAGAAGTTCCCACTACATCAGGAGAGACTGGCACAGCTGTGCAAGAAGTTCCCACTACATCAGGAGAGACTGGCACAGCTGTGCAAGAAGTTCCCACTACATCAGGAGAGACTGGCACAGCTGTGCAAGAAGTTCCCACTACATCAGGAGAGACTGGCACAGCTGTGCAAGAAGTTCCCACTACATCAGGAGAGACTGGCACAGCTGTGCAAGAAGTTCCCACTACATCAGGAGAGACTGGCACAGCTGTGCAAGAAGTTCCCACTACATCAGGAGAGACTGGCACAGCTGTGCAAGAAGTTCCCACTACATCAGGAGAGACTGGCACAGCTGTGCAAGAAGTTCCCACTACATCAGGAGAGACTGGCACAGCTGTGCAAGAAGTTCCCACTACATCAGGAGAGACTGGCACAGCTGTGCAAGAAGTTCCCACTACATCAGGAGAGACTGGCACAGCTGTGCAAGAAGTTCCCACTACATCAGGAGAGACTGGCACAGCTGTGCAAGAAGTTCCCACTACATCAGGAGAGACTGGCACAGCTGTGCAAGAAGTTCCCACTACATCAGGAGAGACTGGCACAGCTGTGCAAGAAGTTCCCACTACATCAGGAGAGACTGGCACAGCTGTGCAAGAAGTTCCCACTACATCAGGAGAGACTGGCACAGCTGTGCAAGAAGTTCCCACTACATCAGGAGAGACTGGCACAGCTGTGCAAGAAGTTCCCACTACATCAGGAGAGACTGGCACAGCTGTGCAAGAAGTTCCCACTACATCAGGAGAGACTGGCACAGCTGTGCAAGAAGTTCCCACTACATCAGGAGAGACTGGCACAGCTGTGCAAGAAGTTCCCACTACATCAGGAGAGACTGGCACAGCTGTGCAAGAAGTTCCCACTACATCAGGAGAGACTGGCACAGCTGTGCAAGAAGTTCCCACTACATCAGGAGAGACTGGCACAGCTGTGCAAGAAGTTCCCACTACATCAGGAGAGACTGGCACAGCTGTGCAAGAAGTTCCCACTACATCAGGAGAGACTGGCACAGCTGTGCAAGAAGTTCCCACTACATCAGGAGAGACTGGCACAGCTGTGCAAGAAGTTCCCACTACATCAGGAGAGACTGGCACAGCTGTGCAAGAAGTTCCCACTACATCAGGAGAGACTGGCACAGCTGTGCAAGAAGTTCCCACTACATCAGGAGAGACTGGCACAGCTGTGCAAGAAGTTCCCACTACATCAGGAGAGACTGGCACAGCTGTGCAAGAAGTTCCCACTACATCAGGAGAGACTGGCACAGCTGTGCAAGAAGTTCCCACTACATCAGGAGAGACTGGCACAGCTGTGCAAGAAGTTCCCACTACATCAGGAGAGACTGGCACAGCTGTGCAAGAAGTTCCCACTACATCAGGAGAGACTGGCACAGCTGTGCAAGAAGTTCCCACTACATCAGGAGAGACTGGCACAGCTGTGCAAGAAGTTCCCACTACATCAGGAGAGACTGGCACAGCTGTGCAAGAAGTTCCCACTACATCAGGAGAGACTGGCACAGCTGTGCAAGAAGTTCCCACTACATCAGGAGAGACTGGCACAGCTGTGCAAGAAGTTCCCACTACATCAGGAGAGACTGGCACAGCTGTGCAAGAAGTTCCCACTACATCAGGAGAGACTGGCACAGCTGTGCAAGAAGTTCCCACTACATCAGGAGAGACTGGCACAGCTGTGCAAGAAGTTCCCACTACATCAGGAGAGACTGGCACAGCTGTGCAAGAAGTTCCCACTACATCAGGAGAGACTGGCACAGCTGTGCAAGAAGTTCCCACTACATCAGGAGAGACTGGCACAGCTGTGCAAGAAGTTCCCACTACATCAGGAGAGACTGGCACAGCTGTGCAAGAAGTTCCCACTACATCAGGAGAGACTGGCACAGCTGTGCAAGAAGTTCCCACTACATCAGGAGAGACTGGCACAGCTGTGCAAGAAGTTCCCACTACATCAGGAGAGACTGGCACAGCTGTGCAAGAAGTTCCCACTACATCAGGAGAGACTGGCACAGCTGTGCAAGAAGTTCCCACTACATCAGGAGAGACTGGCACAGCTGTGCAAGAAGTTCCCACTACATCAGGAGAGACTGGCACAGCTGTGCAAGAAGTTCCCACTACATCAGGAGAGACTGGCACAGCTGTGCAAGAAGTTCCCACTACATCAGGAGAGACTGGCACAGCTGTGCAAGAAGTTCCCACTACATCAGGAGAGACTGGCACAGCTGTGCAAGAAGTTCCCACTACATCAGGAGAGACTGGCACAGCTGTGCAAGAAGTTCCCACTACATCAGGAGAGACTGGCACAGCTGTGCAAGAAGTTCCCACTACATCAGGAGAGACTGGCACAGCTGTGCAAGAAGTTCCCACTACATCAGGAGAGACTGGCACAGCTGTGCAAGAAGTTCCCACTACATCAGGAGAGACTGGCACAGCTGTGCAAGAAGTTCCCACTACATCAGGAGAGACTGGCACAGCTGTGCAAGAAGTTCCCACTACATCAGGAGAGACTGGCACAGCTGTGCAAGAAGTTCCCACTACATCAGGAGAGACTGGCACAGCTGTGCAAGAAGTTCCCACTACATCAGGAGAGACTGGCACAGCTGTGCAAGAAGTTCCCACTACATCAGGAGAGACTGGCACAGCTGTGCAAGAAGTTCCCACTACATCAGGAGAGACTGGCACAGCTGTGCAAGAAGTTCCCACTACATCAGGAGAGACTGGCACAGCTGTGCAAGAAGTTCCCACTACATCAGGAGAGACTGGCACAGCTGTGCAAGAAGTTCCCACTACATCAGGAGAGACTGGCACAGCTGTGCAAGAAGTTCCCACTACATCAGGAGAGACTGGCACAGCTGTGCAAGAAGTTCCCACTACATCAGGAGAGACTG
Source organism: Cherax quadricarinatus (assembly GCF_038502225.1). Lineage (NCBI taxonomy): Eukaryota > Metazoa > Arthropoda > Malacostraca > Decapoda > Parastacidae > Cherax > Cherax quadricarinatus. The sequence goes on from NW_027195099.1 coordinate 24,332, forward strand.
GCACAGCTGTGCAAGAAGTTCCCACTACATCAGGAGAGACTGGCACAGCTGTGCAAGAAGTTCCCACTACATCAGGAGAGACTGGCACAGCTGTGCAAGAAGTTCCCACTACATCAGGAGAGACTGGCACAGCTGTGCAAGAAGTTCCCACTACATCAGGAGAGACTGGCACAGCTGTGCAAGAAGTTCCCACTACATCAGGAGAGACTGGCACAGCTGTGCAAGAAGTTCCCACTACATCAGGAGAGACTGGCACAGCTGTGCAAGAAGTTCCCACTACATCAGGAGAGACTGGCACAGCTGTGCAAGAAGTTCCCACTACATCAGGAGAGACTGGCACAGCTGTGCAAGAAGTTCCCACTACATCAGGAGAGACTGGCACAGCTGTGCAAGAAGTTCCCACTACATCAGGAGAGACTGGCACAGCTGTGCAAGAAGTTCCCACTACATCAGGAGAGACTGGCACAGCTGTGCAAGAAGTTCCCACTACATCAGGAGAGACTGGCACAGCTGTGCAAGAAGTTCCCACTACATCAGGAGAGACTGGCACAGCTGTGCAAGAAGTTCCCACTACATCAGGAGAGACTGGCACAGCTGTGCAAGAAGTTCCCACTACATCAGGAGAGACTGGCACAGCTGTGCAAGAAGTTCCCACTACATCAGGAGAGACTGGCACAGCTGTGCAAGAAGTTCCCACTACATCAGGAGAGACTGGCACAGCTGTGCAAGAAGTTCCCACTACATCAGGAGAGACTGGCACAGCTGTGCAAGAAGTTCCCACTACATCAGGAGAGACTGGCACAGCTGTGCAAGAAGTTCCCACTACATCAGGAGAGACTGGCACAGCTGTGCAAGAAGTTCCCACTACATCAGGAGAGACTGGCACAGCTGTGCAAGAAGTTCCCACTACATCAGGAGAGACTGGCACAGCTGTGCAAGAAGTTCCCACTACATCAGGAGAGACTGGCACAGCTGTGCAAGAAGTTCCCACTACATCAGGAGAGACTGGCACAGCTGTGCAAGAAGTTCCCACTACATCAGGAGAGACTGGCACAGCTGTGCAAGAAGTTCCCACTACATCAGGAGAGACTGGCACAGCTGTGCAAGAAGTTGGCACCCACTACATCAGGAGAGACTGGCACAGCTGTGCAAGAAGTTCCCACTACATCAGGAGAGACTGGCACAGCTGTGCAAGAAGTTCCCACTACATCAGGAGAGACTGGCACAGCTGTGCAAGAAGTTCCCACTACATCAGGAGAGACTGGCACAGCTGTGCAAGAAGTTCCCACTACATCAGGAGAGACTGGCACAGCTGTGCAAGAAGTTCCCACTACATCAGGAGAGACTGGCACAGCTGTGCAAGAAGTTCCCACTACATCAGGAGAGACTGGCACAGCTGTGCAAGAAGTTCCCACTACATCAGGAGAGACTGGCACAGCTGTGCAAGAAGTTCCCACTACATCAGAGAGACTGGCACAGCTGTGCAAGAAGTTCCCACTACATCAGGAGAGACTGGCACAGCTGTGCAAGAAGTTCCCACTACATCAGAGAGACTGGCACAGCTGTGCAAGAAGTTCCCACTACATCAGGAGAGACTGGCACAGCTGTGCAAGAAGTTCCCACTACATCAGGAGAGACTGGCACAGCTGTGCAAGAAGTTCCCACTACATCAGGAGAGACTGGCACAGCTGTGCAAGAAGTTCCCACTACATCAGGAGAGACTGGCACAGCTGTGCAAGAAGTTCCCACTACATCAGGAGAGACTGGCACAGCTGTGCAAGAAGTTCCCACTACATCAGGAGAGACTGGCACAGCTGTGCAAGAAGTTCCCACTACATCAGGAGAGACTGGCACAGCTGTGCAAGAAGTTCCCACTACATCAGGAGAGACTGGCACAGCTGTGCAAGAAGTTCCCACTACATCAGGAGAGACTGGCACAGCTGTGCAAGAAGTTCCCACTACATCAGGAGAGACTTGCACAGCTGTGCAAGACTGGCCACCTCGTCAATTATTGGAGCCTGGGATGAAAAATGTTCAACATCCACCTCTCACTGAACCAAACAAAATTTTGCTGCCACCACTACACATAAAACTGCGGCTCATGGAAAACTTTATAAAAGCTGTGGAGAAATCCGGTCAGCGATTCAGATATTTAACATGAAAATTCCCCTCACTGACGCTAAGATAAGAGAAGGAGTTTTCAATGGTCCTCAGATTCGAGAGCTTCTTAAAGATGATGACTTTGAATCAGACCTTCATGGGGAGGAGAAAGCTGCTTGGGAAGCATTCAAGTTTTTTCTTTTATATTTTATTTAAAAACTTTACAGTTTACTATTAAATAAAAAGATATAAAATGGGTACAGTAGGATCCTCAATCCTACACAACATACACTAACAATCCTACACAACATACACTAACAATCCTACACAACATACACTAACAATCCTAGACAACATACACTAACAATCCTACACAACATACACTAACAATCCTACACAACATACACTAACAATCCTACACAACATACACTAACAATCCTAGACAACATACACTAACAATCCTACACAACATACACTAACAATCCTACACAACATACACTAACAATCCTACACAACATGCACTAACAATCCTACACAACATACACTAACAATCCTACACAACATACACTAACAATCCTACACAACATACACTAACAATCCTACACAACATACACTAACAATCCTACACAACATACACTAACAATCCTACACAACATGCACTAACAATCCTACACAACATACACTAACAATCCTACACAACATACACTAACAATCCTACACAACATACACTAACAATCCTACACAACATACACTAACAATCCTACACAACATGCACTAACAATCCTACACAACATACACTAACAATCCTACACAACATGCACTAACAATCCTACACAACATACACTAACAATCCTACACAACATGCACTAACAATCCTACACAACATACACTAACAATCCTACACAACATACACTAACAATCCTACACAACATACACTAACAATCCTACACAACATACACTAACAATCCTACACAACATACACTAACAAGTTTTAACAACACATTGTCATTGACATAAAAGAGGTTACCCATATACACTCACAAATTTTTCCATATAACATACTACTATAATATAAACAATATAAACTATATAACTATATAAACTATATAAAATATAAACTATATAAACCTTTCAGATTTGTAGAGTTAACATACTATGACTGACATATGACCAAGGTTCACAACCTTCACAGTAGATAATCAGAGGAATGACCTACATCACAATCTCAGTTAAAAAAAAATAAAATACATGCACTTCTCAAAATTAACCCCTATACAATAAGAATTACCTAAAAACACTCTACAGAAGCCCAAAAGCTCTTCAAGGTCTTACACATATAATCTTGACACCATTCACACTTAATACATGAAGAAGGTCATGACGACCCTGACACATCAAACACAGAATTCTCCATTCGTTACTACGTAATTACTTGATATCACCTTTGTTTTCTGTGCCCACTTGCATGCTACATACACTTATGCCACACATCTACACCTTCTATACCCACATACACCTTACTCTCACCCCTCCCCAGGAGGCGACCCCGCGTTGTCCCCCTGAAATCCCCCTTCTCGTATGTAATCCCCAAGCCCCCCCCCCTTACTCACTCAGCCCAAGTCGTAGATTCATGAGAAACCCTAACGTTAACATTCTATACCCTTCCAAAAAATCCTTCTCCCACCTCCTCCCATACAGTTCTCTATTACGACACATCGTATGATAAACCGTTACCGCTAGTACCCACCTCCGCACCTCACAATCCCCCCTCCCCCTCATCACCCACGATATATATATATATATATATATATATATATATATATATATATAATCCACTATTATATAATCCAAAGCTCTTATAACACTCTCATCGAACCCTCCCACATCTAGGCTTAGTGCACACAGAACTGACACCCCGCGGCCCCCCACCCCCTGTACAACCCTACTTAGCCAATACCTAACACCCTCCAGTCCCTCACAAAAGTATACTGCATGGAACGCCGTCTCATCCTCCCCACAGATTCAACACCTTCCGCCCACAATTACCCCTCTGGTTCTTAGTACCTCCCCCGACGGTAGTATGCCATGCAGAAAACGATACGTTTCCTCCCTTACCTTTCTTCAAGCAGCCTACACAAAACCCCTACTCGAATTTTCCTGGGTTCTCTAACCAACATCAAAGCCCTCAAAACAGTTTCATATTCCCTCAACTCCACACCACCATACAACTTACCCAATCTATCATGTATTTTTCCCAGCTGCCCTTCACTCATACCTTCGTGCAAAACCTCCCATTTAAGAAACACACATTTAATCCTCCTTCTCACATCCATCAACCCCAACCCACCCTGGCGCACAGGTAACATTACAACCTCTCTCCTCAACCAATCGCACCTTGAACCCCACAAAAAGTTGAACACTCGTCTCAGAATTCCCACAATCGCCGTCCCTGTTAATGGGAACACGGCTGCTATGTGCCAAACCTTACTATACAATAATACATTTATAACAATCACTCGTACGAGAGTCAGATGATGAGGTCGCAATGCACCCAGACGCCCCTGAATCCTTTCTATTAATCTATTCGAGTTTTCCTCTCGAGCAGCATCCAAGTCATCCTTATAGGTGATACCACAAATTTTTAAAGACACCGTTTGTTTCCTCACAACGTTACATCTCCCCCCCCTCCACCCCATCACCCAACCCCATGATCATTGACTTCTCTCTATTTACCTGCATCCCTGTTGCATTTCCGAACTGTTGCACAACATCATCCAAAACACCCAACGCCATCCCTTCTCGAACCAGGACTGTTGTATCGTCTACATATCCTATTATTCCAGGCCACACTTTCCCGACCTCCCCCACACCTCCATTCGTGTCACATACACAACGTTCAACCATTCTATAGAAGGGGTCCTGAATGCACGCAAACAACATTTGTGACATGGGACACCCCTGCCTAAGTCCCCTACCCATTACAATCTCCTCCCCCAAGCATCCATTAATCTGTACCCTCATCTTAGCTCCATTGTACAATGTGGTTACCCAGTTAACTATTTCTTCCCCATAACCCTGCCTCCTAAGTATAGCTACCAATGCTCCCCTTTCCACCCTGTCATAGGCCCCCTGCCAGTCTAAGGCCAACAACGCCGCCCTCCCTCCCCCCCCCCTTTTGACTCCACAAAACTTCTCAGTATTCCATGACCCTCAATCATCGACCTTCCAGGCAAACCATACTGCGTTTTCGAGACCACTCTCCCTACCACACATTTAAACCAATTACCCAAGACTTTAGCGAACAACTTATAATCAGCACATAACAGAGATATGGCACGGTACTCCTTGAGGGTGTGCTGCCCCTTACCCTTCTGGACCAACAATACAACTGCTGTTGCTTGCTTGTCCCCCATCACACCCTTCTCCTTCATCTGATTAAATAACCTACCCATGAATCCCCTAATCACCTCCCAATGTTGGAGGTAAAATTCAGCCGGGAGACCGTCTATTCCCGGTGCTTTGCCCTTCCTCATTCCCCTTAAAGCCAACTCTATTTCCTCTTCCGTTATTACCCCCCTAAAGCCTTTCTATCACTATTCCCTAAATTATACGTCACATACTCACACACCTTCTCTAAATCCACATTCTCCACCTTCCCACTTGTCCAATACTCTTCATACCATTTATCCGCATAAGCACACATTCCTTTTGTAGTTAGTATCTCCTGACCCATTCTATAACCCCCCGCCATCTCATTTACCTCTAACCTCGGAATAGCTGTACCCCGCTGTCTTTGTTTTTGACGTCTCAACACACACACCGATGGCTTGTCTTCCCAAAGCACTTCCTCTACCCCTGCCTGCAGCCTTACCGCTTGAAACATCTCATTTTGTAACTCCCTCAGTCTCCCCTTGACCTCGACAATTTCATCCATAGGATAGCTGCCCCCCACAGCCCCCTTCCCATAACAGCCCCTTAACCTGTCCTCTAAATAGTTTGAAAGGCCATATTTTAAATCATTTATACGTTTGACCAACCCTACATAATATTTCCTAATCCTTTCCTTGGCTACACAATCCCACCATTGTACGACATCTACCACTCCCTTTGCCTCCTCACTAATCTCCTTCCATGGGACAGAAAATCCCACTAACCCCTCCTCATTACTCAATGCACTTACATTTAATTTCCAGTAACTCCTGTATATTTCCGCAAGTGCCTCCCACCCAACCTCCACCAACACTGCTCTATGATCCGACCATGCTACTTCAACAGTTTTGAAAAATCTCACTACAACCCCGTGAGAAAGATACACTCTATCTAACCTCGCTTCATACCATCTCCTAACAAATGTATGCTCTGTCTCCCACGTTCCCCCCTCGAATGCGTCCCTTAACCTAATATCCCTCAATAAATCTCGTAGGGCCACCGACACATAACCTGCCCCTTTCGGTTCCACATCAGCCCTCCTAATGACGCAGTTCCAATCACCTCCTACTATTATCACCTCCGGTAATGCACGGAAAAAAAACACAAGGTCCTCACACACAAACTCCTGCTTCAGCTGTACGTTATTCTCTGCAGGCACATATACACTAATAAAGGCCACACGTTTTCCCATCTACAAACCATCTACGTGCAACACCCTTCCCCCTTCCCCCCTCACTTCTCTGCAAAACAAACGGGCTCGCCTCCCTGATTAATATACCCACCCCTCCTTTCAAACAGACAGATGGCAGGGTTACCACTCGAAACCCCTCCATCTCCAACACCCTACCCTCCTTAAAATTATGCTCCTGAAGGAACACAACATCCACTCTAAATTTATTCAGAAACATTCTAAACCATTCTCTCTTTTCACTATTACACAAACCATTAACGTTGACTGTCATACACCGGAGGCCTATTAAAGTTTCCACCCCTGCCTCATCTCTTCACTCTTCCTATGGGCACCAGAACGTGTGGGACCACTTGTCACCTGCACACTTCCCTCTCTCCCCCCCCCTTCTTTCGGTGCCTCCTGTCATGGCCACCACTACCTTCACCTTCTGCCCATATTTGCTTCCCAGTCCGCTGCGCTGGCATTAGGACATCATCCGAATCCGACGCAGTGGCTCTCTTTCTTGTGACAGGCGCATCCTCCATGGCTTGGTCTGGGGATGCCTCACAATGTACCTCAACCTCCACAGTGGCAATGATCTCGGTGACACCTCAGTCACACCGTCACTTCCGTCGTCCGAATAGTTCTGTTGTTGATGCACCACAGCCTTCAACTCGTCTTCTACCACCTTTCCAGGAGCAGCCACCTCCTCAGGCGGTGACAAGGACTTCAGAACCTCGGCTAATTGCTCCTCAATTTCCAACACTTCCTCCTGTACTTTTTGCGCAACCCGATCCACTGGAAGTGTCTCTGGGCCAGGAAACTGGTCAAGGGCCTCCCCCTCTCCCCCAGCCTTATGCACCTCATCCACTATCTCGCTCCATAGACGACCACGCCCTCCTTCACGTCGTTGATCATCACCTGCTCCCTCCAGTGTAGAAGCTGATGTCTCCACCCATTGGCCAGGAGCTCGTTGCCGCTTCCTACATTCCGCCGCTATGTGATCATATTCCCCACATAGTCAGCATGTACGCCTTTGCCCGGCGTATGACACCATGACCTGTGTCCTGAATTTCTTTAGGTACACGTAAGACGGTATGGGGTGTCACAATGTCATTTTTAGGTTAAAAGTGCCCTCCGGCATACCTGTGTAGGCACCCGTCACCCACTTACCATGCTGGGCCAAATGAACAGTTCCGTATTCCTCAAAAACTTTTCTGGTATTTGTCTCATCAGCCTCAAAGGGGACATTAAGCAGTTTAATCCATGTATAATGTCTGGATACATCGATCATCCTCACACGCACAGCTGGTGTTGCATCAAGACTTACATCCAGAAAACGGTTGACCAACGACTCATAAACCATTGCTGAGAGCAGTTTCACAAAAAATCTATGTGCTCTGTTCAATGCTACTCTGTACAACTCGCCATCCTGAATGCCATACATGTCTCTGATGATTTTAGGTAGTAAAACCTGGGCTGAAGCTGGCGTTATTGCCCCACTGAGAAGTTCAACACCGACAGTGTTAACCCTGCATCTGTAACTGAACGCCATGTTGACTAATGGTAGTTCTCCTGGGCTGACGACAGAGGCGCGACAAGCACCACCTCACACTACTGCAGTCAGGGAACTGAAGTGCGTTTGCGCAGGAGGTCTGCACGGCCCAATAGCGATGCAGACAATCAAGCATTCAAGTTAGTGGTGAAGGGATTTTTTGGAAACAGAATGGACGGCAACTATGAAGAGTTGGTGGAAAACCTCGTCAAGGGATGTAATATGTCACTTAAAATCCACTATTTGGACTCACATTTAGACTTTTTCCAGCGAACTGTGAGGCAGTTATTGAAGAACATGGTGAAAGGTTTCACAAAGATTTTTCAACCATGGAAAAATTGTACCTAGGCAAATGAGGCACAAGAATGCTTGCAGACTATTGCTGGACATTGGCAAGAGATGATTCTTCAGCCCACTATAAGCGTCAAGCAAAAAGGCAGAGAGTAGGTACGGAATAGAGTTTAAAACATATTGACACATATTGTACGTTATAATAAAATAATAAAATATTACATGTCTCGTATCTTTAAACCTATAGCCAGTAAGTATTTTCAAAGGTGATCTATGGATTCAGGACGTGAAAATGCATAAGAATTAACTCTTATTTAAGCATACAATCTTTCAAAAATATTGAGCAGTGTAATGTGTCTGAAATGTAGGTTTTGGAATGCCATACAAGTTCTCATTTCCAACATAATTATATAAATAAAGTAAAGAACTATCCATATACATACATAGTTAAGGAAAGTAATTTCTCATACAACTTCAAGAAGATACCTTTTCAAGTCTTGCATGGCAGATCCCTGAAGAAATCAAACCTTAATTTTCGAAGCCTCAGCGTGTTGTAGCTAACATCCTTCTCTATCTCGTTGCCAAAAGCTCAGAAGCTGCCAGCTTGCTTCACCCAAACTAACTGGGGTTTGGGGTCTCTCAAGGCAGTAAAGCGGTAGCTCATGCAGAAAGAGCTCATATATGAGATTTACCAGAAGACAAGTTCTAGCCAAACTAGACTTAAGGAATGATTGTTATCCGAGTGAAAACTGACGTGGCCTAGGCAACGGTCAAGAATACTTCCATGTCTTTTCCCTTTTATTTCAGTTCTCTTATTCGATGGGCATGAAATCACTTAATAAGAGGATCTACAGCATGAGGATTCACTTGCTCCATTTCTCTTCTTCACAATGGTAAGAAAAATCATATCTAGTTTGTTCAGCCAACTCAATGTCTAGTACTTGGATGATGGCACTATGGCAGGTACACAGCAGTTCATGGTAGAAAACCTTTTACTGGTGAAGTCAAAGGGAGAAGCCATGGGACTCATCCTCAACCTTTTGAGGTGAGAAATCCTCTCGACAAACTAGGTAATAAATAGAGTGGTGCAAACAATCTAACCAAAAACCTCAGTTACCATAACCACCGAGATCACTCTACTTGCAGCAACAGTAGGTCGTCAGGCTATCGACAGTCCTCAAAGACAAACTGAACGACCTAAAGAGTATGGAGGAGAGAATAAGTGATCTGGATGTCCATGATGCTCTGCATCTCCTCACCAGGTGTCTATCTCTGAATTATTCCTTGAGGTATGCACCCTCATTCGACAACGTGGTATTAAGGGACTATTACAAGCTCCTGAGATGTAGCTTTAGGAAGGCATTGAATCAATGGGTGGAAAATCAACAGAGGATTCAAGTAACACTTCCAGAGCAACAGGGAGTTATAGCAGTGCACAGGGCAGCGCAGTTAGAATTGCTTGTGAATCTGTCCCCGTGCATTGCATCCAGGGAGCTATTTAAGGAGACAGTCGCAGAACGCTTAAGAGGAGCTGTAGGAGTTCATGACCCGAAGTTAATCGAAGCAGCTGTGCAGCTGTAGACTCTTCAAGCTGACCAGTTCCTCAGAGATCACAAGCACTGCCATTGGGACTGACCCATCGTGGAGAAAATCGCCCTAACAATGCTCAGTAAAGCCTAAGCAAAGAACAAAGCTCATGTCCTAGCATTGAAGGTACCATTTTCAGACTTCCCTTTAGCTCATGGCCTAGTCGCCCCCATACTCACCCAACATAGGTGTATTTGCGACAGACCATCAGCTGATCAATTCACACTCCTTAGTCTCGTTTATCATAACTCGGAAGGGAAGTGTGCCAGACACGAGGAGGTCAATGATATCATCAAGTGAAGCCTCGCCACATCCAGTTACCCAGTTGAACGAGAATCTGAGGCTCTGATGTGGCATAGAAATAAAAAACGTCGAGATGTAGTGCCGATGCTACCCTGGAACAACGGTAAGCAGATTGTGGGGAACTATATCTGCTTGTTGTTTGCCAACGTTGGCTGACACCTACCTCCAATACTCTGAAGCTGAAAGCGGTGGTGCCGTTATCTTAAGGAAGATCAAGATCAACAAATACAAAGGGCTGGCACCAATACGGTCAGAGACCCCTCGGATCGTGGGGCAGTTGTGCTCAGAGATTTCTTTAAGAGCTGGGTGACAAACCCAACACAGAAACCACGGACCCCAGTGTGACCATCCACTTTTTCTTGAGACTCGGTGATGTAATTCAGAGAGGAAATAAATCCCTGCAGAATTCTGGGAACACGACCTATCGCCGGGAAGCCGGAAAAAGTATGAGAAATATAGGAACTGGGTTGTCCAGCATATTGTTTCCCATGGTATTGCATCATTTTTTAACGAATTCTTTTTTCAAATAAAGTTTACCAACATAGCATATAAGAAGTGGAAGAAAAAAAAATACACAAACAGCAACCTGATAAAACCACCGGAGGTTTCCATAAATTAATTTTATTTTCTTCACTAGGGCTATGGTCTTCCAGACAGCTATGCGATAGCCAACGAACTTTAACAGTACGGAGAGCGTGTCTTGCCCCCCGTGCATCTTTCTGTTAATTCACTGACAGTTGTTTATTGCAACTTAATGTGAGTTCATGTTCTATATATATATATATATATATATATATATATATATATATATATATATATATATATATATATATATATATATATATATATATATATATATATGAACCAAGTGAGAGAGTAATTGTGGTAGGGGACTTGAATGCTAAAGTAGGAGAAACTTTTAGAGAGGGTGTGGTAGGTAAGTTTGGGGTGCCAGGTGTAAATGATAATGGGAGCCCTTTGATTGAACTTTGTATAGAAAGGGGTTTAGTTATAGGTAATACATATTTTAAGAAAAAGAGGATAAATAAGTATACACGATATGATGTAGGGCGAAATGACAGTAGTTTGTTGGATTATGTATTGGTAGATAAAAGACTGTTGAGTAGACTTCAGGATGTACATGTTTATAGAGGGGCCACAGATATATCAGATCACTTTCTAGTTGTAGCTACACTGAGAGTAAAAGGTAGATGGGATACAAGGAGAATAGAAGCATCAGGGAAGAGAGAGGTGAAGGTTTATAAACTAAAAGAGGAGGCAGTTAGGGTAAGATATAAACAGCTATTGGAGGATAGATGGGCTAATGAGAGCATAGGCAATGGGGTCGAAGAGGTATGGGGTAGGTTTAAAAATGTAGTGTTAGAGTGTTCAGCAGAAGTTTGTGGTTACAGGAAAGTGGGTGCAGGAGGGAAGAGGAGCGATTGGTGGAATGATGATGTAAAGAGAGTAGTAAGGGAGAAAAAGTTAGCATATGAGAAGTTTTTACAAAGTAGAAGTGATGCAAGGAGGGAAGAGTATATGGAGAAAAAGAGAGAGGTTAAGAGAGTGGTGAAGCAATGTAAAAAGAGAGCAAATGAGAGAGTGGGTGAGATGTTATCAACAAATTTTGTTGAAAATAAGAAAAAGTTTTGGAGTGAGATTAACAAGTTAAGAAAGCCTAGAGAACAAATGGATTTGTCAGTTAAAAATAGGAGAGGAGAGTTATTAAATGGAGAGTTAGAGGTATTGGGAAGATGGAAGGAATATTTTGAGGAATTGTTAAATGTTGATGAAGATAGGGAAGCTGTGATTTCGTGTATAGGGCAAGGAGGAATAACATCTTGTAGGAGTGAGGAAGAGCCAGTTGTGAGTGTGGGGGAAGTTCGTGAGGCAGTAGGTAAAATGAAAGGGGGTAAGGCAGCCGGGATTGATGGGATAAAGATAGAAATGTTAAAAGCAGGTGGGGATATAGTTTTGGAGTGGTTGGTGCAATTGTTTAATAAATGTATGGAAGAGGGTAAGGTACCTAGGGATTGGCAGAGAGCATGCATAGTTCCTTTGTATAAAGGCAAAGGGGATAAAAGAGAGTGCAAAAATTATAGGGGGATAAGTCTGTTGAGTGTACCTGGTAAAGTGTATGGTAGAGTTATAATTGAAAGAATTAAGAGTAAGACGGAGAATAGGATAGCAGATGAACAAGGAGGCTTTAGGAAAGGTAGGGGGTGTGTGGACCAGGTGTTTACAGTGAAACATATAAGTGAACAGTATTTAGATAAGGCTAAAGAGGTCTTTGTGGCATTTATGGATTTGGAAAAGGCGTATGACAGGGTGGATAGGGGGGCAATGTGGCAGATGTTGCAAGTGTATGGTGTAGGAGGTAGGTTACTGAAAGCAGTGAAGAGTTTTTACGAGGATAGTGAGGCTCAAGTTAGAGTATGTATGAAAGAGGGAAATTTTTTCCCAGTAAAAGTAGGCCTTAGACAAGGATGTGTGATGTCACCGTGGTTGTTTAATATATTTATAGATGGGGTTGTAAGAGAAGTAAATGCGAGGGTCTTGGCAAGAGGCGTGGAGTTAAAAGATAAAGAATCACACACAAAGTGGGAGTTGTCACAGCTGCTCTTTGCTGATGACACTGTGCTCTTGGGAGATTCTGAAGAGAAGTTGCAGAGATTGGTGGATGAATTTGGTAGGGTGTGCAAAAGAAGAAAATTAAAGGTGAATACAGGAAAGAGTAAGGTTATGAGGATAACAAAAAGATTAGGTGATGAAAGATTGAATATCAGATTGGAGGGAGAGAGTATGGAGGAGGTGAACGTATTCAGATATTTGGGAGTGGACGTGTCAGCGGATGGGTCTATGAAAGATGAGGTGAATCATAGAATTGATGAGGGAAAAAGAGTGAGTGGTGCACTTAGGAGTCTGTGGAGACAAAGAACTTTGTCCTTGGAGGCAAAGAGGGGAATGTATGAGAGTATAGTTTTACCAACGCTCTTATATGGGTGTGAAGCGTGGGTGATGAATGTTGCAGCGAGGAGAAGGCTGGAGGCAGTGGAGATGTCATGTCTGAGGTCAATGTGTGGTGTGAATATAATGCAGAGAATTCGTAGTTTGGAAGTTAGGAGGAGGTGCGGGATTACCAAAACTGTTGTCCAGAGGGCTGAGGAAGGGTTGTTGAGGTGGTTCGGACATGTAGAGAGAATGGAGCGAAACAGAATGACTTCAAGAGTGTATCAGTCTGTAGTGGAAGGAAGGCGGGGTAGGGGTCGGCCTAGGAAGGGTTGGAGGGAGGGGGTAAAGGAGGTTTTGTGTGCGAGGGGCTTGGACTTCCAGCAGGCATGCTTGAGCGTGTTTGATAGGAGTGAATGGAGACAAATGGTTTTTAATACTTGACGTGCTGTTGGAGTGTGAGCAAAGTAACATTTATGAAGGGATTCAGGGAAACCGGCAGGCCGGACTTGAGTCCTGGAGATGGGAAGTACAGTGCCTGCACTCTGAAGGAGGGGTGTTAATGTTGCAGTTTAAAAACTGTAGTGTAAAGCACCCTTCTGGCAAGACAGTGATGGAGTGAATGATGGTGAAAGTTTTTCTTTTTCGGGCCACCCTGCCTTGGTGGGAATCGGCCGGTGTGATAATAAAAAAAAATATATTATATATTTTATCTTAATAGTTCTTGGTCTTATTAATTTTCCTTTTATATCCATGGGGAAGTGGAATAAGAATCTTTCCTCCGTAAGCCATGCGTGTTGTAAAAGTCAACTAAAATGCCGGGAACAATGGGCTAGTAACCCCTTTTCCTGTAAAGATTACTAAAAAGAATAAGAAGAAGAAAATTGTCAAAGTGGGAAGTCTGAATGTGCGTGGATGTTGTGCAGATGATAAGAAAGAGATGATTGTGGATGTTATGAATGAGAAGAAGCTGGATGTCCTGGCTTTAAGTGGAACGAAGCTGAAGGGGGTGGGAGAGTTTCAGTGGAGAGGAATAAATGGGATTAGGTCAGGGGTTTCAAATAGAGTTAGAGCTAAAGAAGGAGTAGCAATAATGTTGAAGGATAAGCTATGGCAGGAAAAGTGGGACTATAAATGTATTAATTCAAGGATTATGTGGAGTAAAATAAAGATTGGATGTGAAAAGTGGGTTATAATAAGCGTGTATGCACCTGGAGAAGAGAGAAGTGTAGAGGAGAGAGAGAGATTTTGGGAAATGTTGAGGGAATGCGTGGGGAGTTTTGAATCAAGTGTGAGAGTAATGGTGGTTGGGGATTTCAATGCTAAAGTGGGTAAAAATGTTATGGAAGGAGTAGTAGGTAAATTTGGGGTGCCAGGGGTAAATGTAAATGGGGAGCCTTTAATTGAGCTATGTGTAGAAAGAAATTTGGTAATAAGTAATACATATTTTATGAAAAAGAGGATAAATAAATATACAAGGTATGATGTAGCATGTAATGAAAGTAGTTTATTAGATTATGTATTGGTGGATAAAAGGTTGATGGGTAGACTCCAGGATGTACATGTTTATAGAGGGGCAACTGATATATCGGATCATTATTTAGTTGTAGCTACAGTTAGAGTAAGAGGTAGATGGGAAAAGAGGAAGGTGGCAACAACAAGTAAGAGGGAGGTGAAAGTGTATAAACTAAGGGAGGAGGAAGTTCGGGTGAGATATAAGCGACTATTGGCAGAAAGGTGGGCTAGTGCAAAGATGAGTAGTGGGGGGGTTGAAGAGGGTTGGAATAGTTTTAAAAATGCAGTATTAGAATGTGGGGCAGAAGTATGTGGTTATAGGAGGGTGGGGGCAGGAGGAAAGAGGAGTGATTGGTGGAATGATGAAGTAAAGGGTGTGATAAAAGAGAAAAAGGTAGCTTATGAGAGGTTTTTACAAAGCAGAAGTGTTATAAGAAGAGCAGAGTATATGGAGAGTAAAAGAAAGGTAAAGAGAGTGGTGAGAGAGTGCAAAAGGAGAGCAGATGATAGAGTGGGAGAGGCACTGTCAAGAAATTTTAATGAAAATAAGAAAACATTTTGGAGTGAGTTAAACAAATTAAGAAAGCCTAGGGAAAATATGGATTTGTCAGTTAAAAACAGAGTAGGGGAGTTAGTAGATGGGGAGATGGAGGTATTGGGTAGATGGCGAGAATATTTTGAGGAACTTTTAAATGTTAAGGAAGAAACAGAGGCAGTAATTTCTTGCACTGGTCAGGGAGGTATACCATCTTTGAGGAGTGAAGAAGAGCAGAATGTAAGTGTGGGGGAGGTACGTGAGGCATTACGTAAAATGAAAGGGGGTAAAGCAGCTGGAACTGATGGGATCATGACAGAAATGTTAAAAGCAGGGGGGGATATAGTGTTGGAGTGGTTGGTACTTTTGTTTAATAAATGTATGAAAGAGGGGAAGGTACCTAGGGATTGGCGGAGAGCATGTATAGTCCCTTTACATAAAGGGAAAGGGGACAAAAGAGACTGTAAAAATTATAGAGGAATAAGCTTACTGAGTATACCAGGAAAAGTGTACGGTAGGGTTATAATTGAAAGAATTAGAGGTAAGACAGAATGTAGGATTCTGGATGAGCAAGGAGGTTTCAGAGTGGGTAGGGGATGTGTAGATCAGGTGTTTACATTGAAGCATATATGTGAACAGTATTTAGATAAAGATAGGGACGTTTTTATTGCATTTATGGATTTAGAAAAGGCATATGATAGAGTGGATAGAGGAGCAATGTGGCAGATGTTGTAAGTATATAGAATAGGTGGTAAGTTATTAAATGCTGTAAAGAGTTTTTATGAGGATAGTGAGGCTCAGGTTAGGGTGTGTAGAAGAGAGGGAGACTACTTCCCGGTAAAAGAAGGTCTTAGACAGGGATGTGTAATGTCACCATGGTTTTTTAATATATTTATAGATGGGGTTGTAAAGGAAGTAAATGCTAGGGTGTTCGGGAGAGGGTTGGGATTAAATTTTGGGGAATCAAATTCAAAATGGGAATTGACACAGTTACTTTTTGCTGATGATACTGTGCTTATGGGAGATTCTAAAGAAAAATTGCAAAGGTTAGTGGATGAGTTTGGGAATGTGTGTAAAGGTAGAAAGTTGAAAGTGAACATAGAAAAGAGTAAAGTGATGAGGGTGTCAAATGATTTAGATAAAGAAAAATTGGATATCAAATTGGGGAGGAGGAGTATGGAAGAAGTGAATGTTTTCAGATACTTGGGAGTTGACGTGTCGGCGGATGGATTTATGAAGGATGAGGTTAATCATAGAATTGATGAGGGAAGAAAGGTGAGTGGTGCATTGAGGTATATGTGGAGTCAAAAAACGTTATCTATGGAGGCAAAGAAGGGAATGTATGAAAGTATAGTAGTACCAACACTCTTATATGGGTGTGAAGCTTGGGTGGTAAATGCAGTAGCGAGGAGACGGTTGGAGGCAGTGGAGATGTCCTGTTTAAGGGCAATGTGTGGTGTAAATATTATGCAGAAAATTCGGAGTGTGGAAATTAGGAGAAGGTGTAGAGTTGATAAAAGTATTAGTCAGAGGGCAGAAGAGGGGTTGATGAGGTGGTTTGGTCATTTAGAGAGAATGGATCAAAGTAGAATGACATGGAAAGCATATAAATCTATAAGGGAAGGAAGGCGGGGTAGGGGTCGTCCTCGAAAGGGTTGGAGAGAGGGGGTAAAGGAAGTTTTGTTGGCAAGGGGCTTGGACTTCCAGCAAGCGTGCATGAGCGTGTTAGATAGGAGTGAATGGAGACGAATGGTACTTGGGACCTGACGATCTGTTGGAGTGTGAGCAGGGTAATATTTAGTGAAAGGATTCAGGGAAACCGGTTATTTTCATATAGTCGGACTTGAGTCCTGGAAATGGGAAGTACAATGCCTGCACTTTAAAGGAGGGGTTTGGGATATTGGCAGTTTGGAGGGATATGTTGTGTATCTATATATGTGTATGCTCCTAGACTGTTGTATTCAGAGCACCTCTGCAAAAACAGTGATAATGTGCGAGTGTGGTGAAAGTGTTGAATGATGATGAAAGTATTTTCTTTTTGGGGATTTTCTTTCTTTCTTGGGTCACCCTGCCTCGGTGGGAGACGGCCGACTTGTTAAATATATATATATATATATATATATATATATATATATATATATATATATATATATATATATATATATATATATATGTATATATATATATATATATATATATATATATATATATATATATATATATATATATATATATATATATATATATATATATATATATATATATATATATATACATATATATATATATATATATATATATATATATATATATATATATATATATATATATATATATATATATATATATATATATATATATTCATATATATATATATATATATATATATATATATATATATATATATATATATATATATATATATATATATATATATATATATATATATATATATATATATGTCATACCGGACACTTAAAACTTGCTACCTTGGCTTAATTGCTGCTTCCATTTTCTTTGTATCCCACCTACCTTTTACTGTCACTGTAGCTACAACTGAAATGTGATATGATATATCTGTGGCCTCTCTATAAAGATGCACATCCTGAAGTCTTCTCTACAAACTTTTATCTCCCAATACGTAGTTCAACAAACTACATGTACTGTCATTATGCCCTACATCATATCTTCTATACTTATTTAACTTCTTTGCTAAAAAGTTCCTACACACTCACTCAACATTTCTCAAGTTTTCTCTCTCCTGTACACTCCTCTCTTCTCCAGGTCCATACTCACTTATTATGACCCACTTTTCACGTCCAACCCTTATTTTAATCAACATAATCCTTGAACTTGTAATGTTGAATGATCAGATATGGAAGGAGAAAAGAGAATATGAATGTGTAAATGCAAGAATTATGTGGATTAAAGTGAAGGTTGGATGCGAGAAGTGGGTCATAATAAGCGTGTATGCACCTGGAGAAGAGAGGAATGCAGAGGAGAGAGAGAGATTTTGGGAGATGTTAAGTGAATGTATAGGAGCCTTTGAACCAAGTGAGAGAGTAATTGTGGTAGGGGACCTGAATGCTAAAGTAGGAGAAACTTTTAGAGAGGGTGTGGTAGGTAAGTTTGGGGGGCCAGGTGTAAATGATAATGGGAGCCCTTTGACTGAACTTTGTATAGAAAGGGGTTTAGTTATAGGTAATACATATTTTAAGAAAAAGAGGATAAATAAGTATACAAGATATGATGTAGGGCGAAATGACAGTAGTTTGTTGGATTATGTATTGGTAGATAAAAGACTGTTGAGTAGACTTCAGGATGTACATGTTTATAGAGGGGCCACAGATATATCAGATCACTTTCTAGTTGTAGCTACACTGAGAGTAAAAGGTAGATGGGATACAAGGAGAATAGAAGCATCAGGGAAGAGAGAGGTGAAGGTTTATATACTAAAAGAGGAGGCAGTTAGGGAAAGATATAAACAGCTATTGGAGGATAGATGGGCTAATGAGAGCATAGGCAATGGGGTCGAAGAGGTATGGGGTAGGTTTAAAAATGTAGTGTTAGAGTGTTCAACAGAAGTTTGTGGTTACAGGAAAATGGGTGCGGGAGGGAAGAGGAGCGATTGGTGGAATGATGATGTAAAGAGAGTAGTAAGGGAGAAAAAGTTAGCATATGAGAAGTTTTTACAAAGTAGAAGTGATGCAAGGAGGGAAAAGTATATGGAGAAAAAGAGAGAGGTTAAGAGAGTGGTGAAGAAATGTAAAAAGAGAGCAAATGAGAGAGTGGGTGAGATGTTATCAACAAATTTTGTTGAAAATAAGAAAAAGTTTTGGACTGAGATTAACAAGTTAAGAAAGCCTAGAGAACAAATGGAATTGTCAGTTAAAAATAGGAGAGGAGAGTTATTAAATGGAGAGTTAGAGGTATTGGGAAGATGGAGGGAATATTTTGAAGAATTGTTAAATGTTGATGAAGATAGGGAAGCTGTGATTTCGTGTATAGGGCAAGGAGGAATAACATCTTGTAGGAGTGAGGAAGAGCCAGTTGTGAGTGTGGGGGAAGTTCGTGAGGCAGTAGGTAAAATGAAAGGGGGTAAGGCAGCCGGGATTGATGGGATAAAGATAGAAATGTTAAAAGCAGGTGGTGATATAGTTTTGGAGTTTTTGGTGCAATTATTTAATAAATGTGTGGAAGAGGGTAAGGTACCTAGGGATTGGCAGAGAGCATGCACAGTTCCTTTGTATAAAGGCAAAGGGGACAAAAGAGAGTGCAAAAATTATAGGGGGATAAGTCTGTTGAGTATACCTGGTAAAGTGTTTGGTAGGGTTATTATTGAAAGAATTAAAAGACTGAGAATAGGATAGCAGATGAACAAGGAGGCTTTAGGAAAGGTAGGGGGTGTATGGACCAGGTGTTTACAGTGAAACATATAAGTGAACAGTATTTAGATAAGGCTAAAGAGGTCTTTGTGGCATTTATGGATTTGGAAAAAGCGTATGACACGGTGGATAGGGGGGCAATGTGGCAGATGTTGCAGGTGTATAGTATAGGAGGTAGGTTACTGAAAGCAGTGAAGAGTTTTTACGAGGATATTGAGGCTCAAGTTAGAGTACATAGGAAAGAGGGAAATTATTTCCCAGTAAAAGTAGGCCTTAGACAAGTATGTGTGATGTCACCATGGTTGTTTAATATATTTATAGATGGGGTTGTAAGAGAAGTAAATGCGAGGGTCTTGGCAAGAGGCGTGGAGTTAAAAGATAAAGAATCACACATAAAGTGGGAGTTGTCACAGTTCCTCTTTGCTGATGACACTGTGCTCTTGGGAGATTCTGAAGAGAAGTTGCAGAGATTGGTGGATGAATTTGGTAGGGTGTGCAAAAGAAGAAAATTAACAGTGAATACAGGAAAGAGTAACGTTATGAGGATAACAAAAATATTAGGTGATGAAAGATTGGATATCAGATTGGAGGGAGAGAGTATAGAGGAGGTGAATGTATTCAGATATTTGGGAGTGGACGTGTCAGCAGATGGGTCTATGAAGGATGAGGTGAATCATAGAATTGATGAGGGAAAAGGGTGAGTGGTGCACTTAGGACTCTGTAGAGACAAAGAACTTTGTCCATGGAGGCAAAGAGGGGAATATATGAGAGTATAGTTTTACCAACACTCTTATATAGGTGTGAAGCATGGGTGATGAATGTTGCAGCGAGGAGAAGGCTGGAGGCAGTGGAGATGTCATGTCTGAGGGCAATGTGTGGTGTGAATATAATGCAGAGAATTCGTAGTTTGGAAGTTAGGAGGAGTTGCGGGATTACCAAAACTGTTGTCCAGAGGGCTGAGGAATGGTTGTTGAGGTGGTTCGGACATGTAGAGAGAATGTAGCGAGAAAGAATGACTTCAAGAGTGTATCAGTCTGCAGTGGAAGGAAGGCGGGGTAGGGGTCGGCCTAGGAAAGATTGGAGGGAGAGGGTAAAGGAGGTTTTGTGTGCGAGGGGTTTGGACTTCCAGCAGGCGTGCATGAGCGTGTTTGATAGGAGTGAATGGAGATGAATGGTTTTTAATACTTGACGTGCTGTTGGAGTGTGAGCAAAGTAACATTTATGAAGGGGTTCAGGGAAACCTGCAGGCCGGACTTGAGTCCTGGAGATGGGATGTACAGTGCCTGCACTCTGAAGGAGGGGTGTTAATGTTGCAGTTTAAAACCTGTAGTGTAAAACACCCTTCTGGCAAGACAGTGATGGAGTGAATGATGGTGAAAGTTTTTCTTTTTCGGGCCACCCTGTCTTGGTGGGAATCGGCCAGTGTGATAATAAAAAAAAATATATATACACATATATATATATATTTATATATATATATAATATATATACACATAAATATATATATACATATATATATATATATATATATAAAAGAAGATAAATAAATATACAAGGTATGATGTAGCACGTAATGAAAGTAGTTTATTAGATTATGTATTGGTGAATAAAAGGTTGATGGGTAGGCTCCAGGATGTACATGTTTATAGAGGGGCAACTGATATATCGGATCATTATTTAGTTGTAGCTACAGTTAGAGTAAGAGGTAGATGGGAAAAGAGGAATGTGGCAACAACAAGTAAGAGGGAGGTGAAAGTGTATAAACTAAGGGAGGAGGAAGTTCGGGTGAGATATAAGCGACTATTGGCAGAAAGGTGGGCTAGTGCAAAGATGAGTAGTGGGGGGGTTGAAGAGGGTTGGAATAGTTTTAAAAATGCAGTATTAGAATGTGGGGCAGAAGTTTGTGGTTATAGGAGGGTGGGGGCAGGAGGAAAGAGGAGTGATTGGTGGAATGATGAAGTAAAGGGTGTGATAAAAGAGAAAAAGGTAGCTTATGAGAGGTTTTTACAAAGCAGAAGTGTTATAAGAAGAGCAGAGTACATGGAGAGTAAAAGAAAGGTAAAGAGAGTGGTGAGAGAGTGCAAAAGGAGAGCAGATGATAGAGTGGGAGAGGCACTATCAAGAAATTTTAATGAAAATAAGAAAAAAATTTGGAGTGAGTTAAACAAGTTAAGAAAGCCTAGGGAAAATATGGATTTGTCAGTTAAAAACAGAGTAGGGGAGTTAGTAGATGAGGAGATGGAGGTATTGGGTAGATGGCGAGAATATTTTGAGGAACTTTTAAATGTTAAGGAAGAAACAGAGGCAGTAATTTCATGCACTGGTCAGGGAGGTATACCATCTTTTAGGAGTGAAGAAGAGCAGAATGTAAGTGTGGGGGAGGTACGTGAGGCATTACATAAAATGAAAGGGGGTAAAGCAGCTGGAACTGATGGGATCATGACAGAAATGTTAAAAGCAGGGGGGGATATTGTGTTGGAGTGGTTGGTACTTTTGTTTAATAAATGTATGAAAGAGGGGAAGGTACCTAGGGATTGGCAGAGAGCATGTATAGTCCATTTATATAAGGGGAAAGGGGACAAGAGAGACTGTAAAAATTATAGAGGAATAAGCTTACTGAGTATACCAGGAAAAGTGTACGGTAGGGTTATAATTGAAAGAATTAGAGGTAAGACAGAATGTAGGATTGCGGATGAGCAAGGAGGTTTCAGAGTGGGTAGGGGATGTGTAGATCAGGTGTTTACATTGAAGCATATATGTGAACAGTATTTAGATAAAGATAGGGAAGTTTTTATTGCATTTATGAATTTAGAAAAGGCATATGATTGAGTGGATAGAGGAGCAATGTGGCAGATGTTGCAAGTATATGGAATAGGTGGTAAGTTATTAAATGCTGTAAAGAGTTTTTATGAGGATAGTGAGGCTCAGGTTAGGGTGTGTAGAAGAGAGGGAGACTACTTCCCGGTAAAAGTAGGTCTTAGACAGGGATGTGTAATGTCACCATGGTTGTTTAATATATTTATAGATAGGATAGTAAAGGAAGTAAATGGTAGGGTGTTTGGGAGAGGGGTGGGATTAAATTATGAGGAATCAAATTCAAAATGGGAATTGACACAGTTACTTTTTGCTGATGATACTGTGCTTATGGGAGATTCTAAAGAAAAATTGCAAAGGTTAGTGGATGAGTTTGGGAATGTGTGTAAAGGTAGAAAGTTGAAAGTGAACATAGAAAAGAGTAAGGTGATGAGGGTGTCAAATGATTTAGATAAAGAAAAATTGGATATCAAATTGGGGAGGAGGAGTATGGAAGAAGTGAATGTTTCCAGATACTTGGGAGTTGACGTGTCGGCGGATGGATTTATGAAGGATGAGGTTAATCATAGAATTGATGAGGGAAGAAAGGTGAGTGGTGCATTGAGGTATATGTGGAGTCAAAAAACGTTATCTATGGAGGCAAAGAAGGGAATGTATGAAAGTATAGTAGTACCAACACTCTTATATGGGTGTGAAGCTTGGGTGGTAAATGCAGCAGCGAGGAGACGGTTGGAGGCAGTGGAGATGTCCTGTTTAAGGGCAATGTGTGGTGTAAATATTATGCAGAAAATTCGGAGTGTGGAAATTAGGAGAAGGTGTGGAGTTAATAAAAGTATTAGTCAGAGGGCAGAAGAGGGGTTGTTGAGGTGGTTTGGTCATTTAGAGAGAATGGATCAAAGTAGAATGACATGGAAAGCATATAAATCTATAGGGGAAGGAAGGCGGGGTAGGGGTCGTCCTCGAAAGGGTTGGAGAGAGGGGGTAAAGGAGGTTTTGTGGGCAAGGGGCTTGGACTTCCAGCAAGCGTGCGTGAGCGTGTTAGATAGGAGTGAATGGAGACGAATGGTACTTGGGACCTGACGATCTGTTGGAGTGTGAGCAGGGTAATATTTAGTGAAGGGATTCAGAGAAACCGGTTATTTTCATATAGTCGGACTTGAGTCCTGGAAATGGGAAGTACAATGCCTGCACTTTAAAGGAGGGGTTTGGGATATTGGCAGTTTGGAGGGATATGTTGTGTATCTTTATATGTGTATGCTTCTAGACTGTTGTATTCTGAGCACCTCTGCAAAAACAGTGATAATGTGCGAGTGTGGTGAAAGTGTTGAATGATGATGAAAGTATTTTCTTTTTGGGGATTTTCTTTCTTTTTTTGGGTCACCCTGCCTCGGTGGGAGACGGCCGACTTGTTGAAAAAAAAAAAAAAAAAAAAAAAAAATATATATATATACATACATATATATATATATACATACATATATATATATATATATACATACATATATATATATATATATTTATATATATATATATATATTTATATTTACTGTCATGGGGACTCTCATCCTCAGAGAAAAGAATAAACTTGCTTCAGGGAAAACTCAAGGTTTTCCCTGAAGCTGTTTGAGAATTTTCTCCTTCCACCCCCTATATTTCAAGTATGTTTTATTTAAAGACAAAAAATACATTGGCCAAACATTCACAAAAATACAACAGAAAGCAAAACAACATAGGTAACTCAGAGCTACATCTCGAATACTTCGTCCAGCTCCCCTGCAGTGGGAAGCGTGCCCAGAATGCTGCAGGCATTTCCTCTCTGGATCGCAACACTGAGTCTCTGAAAGAGAAAGCTGGTCGCCCTGTGGTCCTTGGTTTCTATGATGAGCTTTTCACCCAGCTCTTTGAGGAATTTAGAGCACACTTGCCCCATGCTCCAAGGGTCTCCGACCCTATTGGAATGAAGTTATAGCAAGGGGGAAGGTCTTCATATTTTCGGATCTTCTGGGTCTCCCTGTGGCTGGCAGCTCCACCCCCTTCCACTACGGAGCATGGCAAGTATGTGTCTGCCAATGTGGCAGCACAGGTGTAGTCTCAGGCAATCTGCTTTCCATCCTTCGAGGGTAGCATAGTGGCTCCATCAGCACGCTTTTGACTTCCATCAGACCTCTGTACCTGGGTTTCCCGTTTAGCTGGGCAACGGGCTGTGGCGAGGCTTCTCTTTATGATGTCATTGACCTCCTCATGTCTGGTATACTTCCCTTCTGCTGTTTGACACACAAGACCATGAAGTCCGAATTGATCAGCTGTCGCCCTGCCGCAAATACACCTATGTTCGGTGAGGGTGGGGGCGGCTAGGCGAAGAGCAACACCAATCCGAATGGCCTGTGGGTCGAGACGGGTGCCCAGGGAGGAATTGGGAACAGCTAACAGGAAATCTCGTGAGTGTGGTGCCTTCACTGCCAGGAGACGAGCTTTGTCCTTTCCTGAAGCATTGGAGAGCATTGTGTTGGTGATTTTTTCCATGATCGGTTTGTCCCAGTGGGACTGTTTGTGCTGTTTGGGAGGAGCTGATCTATTGGAGGAGTCTGTAAGGGTGTCCCACTGAATCGCTGCTTCAGTAAACCTGGGATCTTGAGCTCCTACCACGTCTCTCAAGCGTTCGGGTACTATCTTCTTGACTAATGCACCGGAAGCCAAACACGAAGACAGAAAAGCAGGTAAAGCAACATGCGTTGCTTTATGCACCCCTATACCTCCCAGTCGCACTGGGAGAGTTGCCTGATCCCATTGCTCATCCTCTAGTGACAGGTTCAGTGCCTTCTTAAAAGTTGATCTCAGGTGTGCGCCATATTCATCGAGTGTTGGGTTGTCAAAAGAGGGTGCACACCCCAAGAAGTGAGTCTTGGCATAGTAAGACACCTTGTGAGGAGATACAGAGCATCATGGGCATCAAGATCGCTTATTCTCTCCTCCATTCTCATCAGGTCATTCAATTTGTCCCTGAGGACAGTGTCGATGGCCTGGTGACCAAGCGGTGCCCCCAAGAGGGTACTGTTGGATGGAGTGGTAGTTGAGACTTCCGGGAGGATTCTTCGCACAGCATTGATTATTTCCTGGTTTGCTGTGATGATTTCACACTTGGTGGGATTGAGGATGAGTCCCAAGTCTTCTACCTGTGTTTTCAACAGTTGTAGGTCCCCCACCAGGGACTCTTCAGTACCTGCCAGAGTGCCGTCATCCAGGTACCAGATATTGAGCTCACTGCGTAGGCTGGAAATTAGTTCTCTTACTGCCAAGCAGAAGAGAAGTGGAGCGAGTGGGTCACCCTGCTGAACACCCTGTGATGATTGAATTTCATGTTCTCCAAACAAAAGAATTGAGGGTTTGCTGTAGCCAGCTGAAATGAAGGGAAAAAGACTGGGGAACCGATCCTGAACAGCTGGCAAAACAGCATCTCTCTTCACCATTTCTAAAATCAAGTTTGACTATGGCCTTGTCTTCTGGTAGGTCCCTGACGTAGGCCCTTGCGGCATGAGCTGCAGCTTCACTGCCTTGAGAGACCCCAAAGCTCAGTTGGTGTGGCTGGAGTAAAGTGGCAGCTTCTAGGCGAATGTTTCTCACTGCTGCTTTGGCAACGAGACGGCGAAGGGTGTTTCCAACTGCAATGGGTCTGATTCCCCCATCCCTCTTCTTCAAAGCACATAGTGAGGCTCCATAAAAGAAAGGTTTAATTTCTTCTGGGATTCGCCCAGCCAGGCAATTGTTGACGAAAGTTGTTAACTCGGTGAGAAGAATTGATGCAGATTCACCAAGTACTGGATT
Organism: Cherax quadricarinatus; assembly: GCF_038502225.1. Lineage (NCBI taxonomy): Eukaryota > Metazoa > Arthropoda > Malacostraca > Decapoda > Parastacidae > Cherax > Cherax quadricarinatus. Next base: position 50,788 of record NW_027195099.1, read on the forward strand.
TACCATCTCATTGAGGTGCTGAGGTCGAATTCCAGTGCAACCTGCTGCAGATCCTGCTGGAAATGACACGATCGCCTTATAGACTTCCGATTCTGGCAAAATTAATTGTTCAATGATGGGGTCTTCCTCAGGGTTGTCGTTGATGGCTATGGTGTCCCTGGTTGGATGCTTGTGGTCTCATCCTTGGGGGCTACAGTGTCATCACTTGTAATTTTTCTTATTACTCCCACTGTGTTACCTTCTTCGATTTTTTTGCTAACCTGTGCGCAGATTTTCTCATTTTCAGTGGGACTTTTCTTGGGTCTACCTCTTTGATTCCTGCGATGATGGGGCAGAGGGACACAGCTGTCCGTTCTTGGGTAGTTGCGCACTGCCTTGATAACTGACGTGGTTAGCAGTTTGCCTCGTCTTTCAGGAACTGCAAGATAGACATTGCCGAACAGGAGTAGGTTGCGCCATACTTGGATGGTGCCTCGGGCTTCTAAGTTGGTGGAACCTCCATTCACCCGCTTAAGAAGGTCTGTGAATTTCCCTGCTGCATATGGGCGAGCTGTTTTAGGGATGTGGGATAGTGTACTGCTAGCAGTGGATTTGAATGCCAACAGAAGGTTATCGCAAGTGACGAGGTTGCCATTGGAATTGTCATCTGCCTGTGGAGGCTGTGGGCTGCTCTCTGCTGGGGGCATATGTGATCCTGCACACCCATTGTGTGCACGAATGCGGCCATCCCTGTTGCATGCTCGAAACTCTCCACACACCTGACATGTGCCTCTTCTTTCATTGTTGGGTGCATTGTTTCCCTGGCTTTGTGGCTGACTGGCTTCATCATCTGCCATATATGTATATCAATAACAACACTGCACTAACCAAGGATTCGAACCCATGTTGTACTGGCCTTCCTCATGGTAAGCGAGAACCACATGATGCTTTAAACCATAGGACCACCCAACCCTACAAGAACGGAGCAGCCAAGACACAGCTAGCTGTTGGGCCACCATCCACGGTCATACGGAGGTGTGGGAGCTTCAAAGCCAATTTCATTCTCATCCCTGTTTGGTGTACTAGCCTCACAAGCAGTATTTATATATTATTACAACCATGAGCGAGTGGTATTGATCAATAACAACACTGCTAGCCAAGGATTCGAACCCATGTTGTACTGGCCTGCCTCATGGTAAGCGAGAACCACATGACACTTTAAACCACAGTTTAAACAGCTAGCTGTGTGCTGGCTGTATCATTCTTGCAGGTCTACTAGTCTATGCGATGCAGCTCTAATTTTCCCCACTGGCTTAAGCCAATGCCTTGACCTAGTGCGGTCAGACACGTCACTTAAGAGATTAGCACTGCGTCCGACCTAGTAGCTAGTCAGGCCCATTTCACACCCACCCACACCCACTCATAAGACCATAAGAGCATAAGAAAGAACACCGAAGCAGGCCCAATGACCGATGAGATGCAGGTCCATGTCCGCCCCCCGGATTAGCCCAATGACCCATCTAGTCAGGTCACTTCCACTTAAGGAAGGAGCACGGCATCAGACCTAGTAGCACAAGCTAGTCAGGTCCAACTCACACCCACCCACAACCACTCATGTATTTATCTAACCTATTTTTAAAACTACACAAAGTATTAGCCTCTATAACTGTACTGAGGAGTTTGTTCCACTCATCCACAACTCTATTACCAAACTAGTGCTTTCCTATATCCTTTCTGAATCTGAATTTTTCCACTTTGAAATCATTGCTGAGGTTCCTGTCCTGGCTGGAAATTTTCAGCACGCAATTTACATCCCCTTTATTTATTCCTGTTTTCCAACTATACACTTCGGTCATATCCCCCAAATTCTGCGCCTTTCGAGAGAGTGCAGATTCAGGGCCCTGAGTCTATCCTCATAGGGAAGATTTCCGATACATAGGGTCATCTTTGTCATCCTCCTCTGTACGTTTTCCAAAGCATTTACATCCTTTCTGTAATACGTTGACCAGAACTAAGAAGCATACTCTAAATGAGGCCTAACCAAGGATATATATAGTTGAAGAACAACCTGAGGACTTCTAATATTTACACTTCTAGATATGAAGCCAAGAATTGTTAGCTTTATTGCGAACACTAATGCACTGTTGTCTTGGTTTTAGATTATTGCTAACCATAACTCTTAAATCATTTTCACAATCAGTAGCTTTAAGATCTACATTATTTAGTTTATATGTCACATGGTTATTTTCCTGTCCAACATTTAGAACTTTGCATTTGTCTATATTAAACTGCATCTGCCACTTCTTCGACCATTGCATCCGTCTATTCAAATCATCCTAGAGTGCTCAAGTGTCCTCATTAAAATGAATTGGACTGCATATTTTGATGTCATTAGCAAATTTGCTTATGTCCCTATTTATTCCCTCATCTATGTCGTTTATGTAAATTTTGAACAACAACGGTCCCAACGCTGACCCCTGAGGAACACCGCTTGTGACGTGCCCCCTTTCTGATTTCTCCCCATTTATGCAAACTCTCTGCTGTCTATTTGTCAGCTATGCCTCTACCCAGGAAAAAATTTCTCCTTCTATTCTGTGTGGCTTAAGTTTCCTCAACAGCCTCTTATGTAGAACTATATCAAAAGCCTTACTGAAGTCCATATACACAATATCACATTCATTACCATGATCTACCTCCTCAAACACCTTAGTTAAAAAAGTTAGTAAATTCGTAAGATAGGAACGCCCTTTGTAAAACTGTGTTGAGATTCATTAATCAACCTGTGCCTATCAAAATGGCTATGAATTGCTTCGGTAATTATTGATTCCTTAATTTTTCCCACTATAAGGCTTATTGGTCTATTGTTCGAAGCCAAGGACCTGTCACCTGCCTTGTAACTAGGTATTACATATGCCATTTTCAACTTATCAGGCACTATGCCAGTTTGTAGTGATATGTTAAAAAGATTAGCCAAAGGTATGCTAAGTTCCTCATTACATTCCTTTAATACCCTTGCAAACAGTTTATCAGAGCCAGGGGATTCGTTAGGTTTTAGTTTCCCTATTTGTCTGAGGACCATTTTCACTAGTTACCACAATTGTGCACAGTTTATTATCGTCCTGCTCTACATAATCTATTATTTCAGGAAAATCGCCAGTTTTTTCCTGGTTGAAAACTGAGAGGAAGTAGGTATTGAGAATTTCACACATATCCTTATCACTGTTAGTGATCTGACCAGAGTTACTCTTAAGTGAGCCTATCTTGTTCCTAATCTTACTTCTGTTTACCTGAAAGAACCCTTTTGGGTTAGTCTTTGAATCCCTTGTGACCTTAACCTAATAATCCCATTTTGCTTTTCTTATTCCTTTCTTTATTTCTCTCTTTAATTTAATATATTGATTTCTTAACTGACCATCTTGTCTTTTGATACGCCAATATATGCATCTCTTTTGACCAATGAGATGTTTTAATCTATTGTTCATCCATTTGGGATCATTTTCGTTAGATCTAATTTCCCTGCTTGGAAAAAAAAGTTGTCGGGGCAGATAGGACTATGCTCTGAAAAACATCATATTGGCAACCAAGATCACCTACCTGACCCATAGCCAGGACATCCCAATTTAGCCCACCCAGGTAACTTTTCAGTCCCATGAAGTCGGCCAAGCGAGAATCTGGGACAGAGATTTGATTGCAGTTATCTGGGTAATTCCATGACATATTGAAACTTAGTGATTTGTGATCACTTTCCCCAAGCTCATCATTAACCTCAAGATTATTAATTAGTGACTCTTTGTTGGCAAGAACCAAGTCAAGCAGATTGTTTCCTCTAGTTGGTTCTGTCACAACCTGTTCTAAAAAGTAATCCTGAAGCGTATCAAGAAAGTCACTAGACTTAATATTTCCTGTTATATTGTTCCAATCAATTTGTCCAAAGTTAAAATCTCCCAATATCACAACATTTTCAAATCTAGATGCCTTATGAATTTCGTCCCATAAGAGCTTACTACACTCCCTATCAAGGTTTGGGGGCCTATAAATCACACCCAAAATTAATTTGTCACGATCCTCGAGAAACTGTAGCCAAACAGATTCTGTGTTCGATGTTTCTAATCATGTTTCTAATCATGTCTAAGACAACTATTTAAATTTTCTCTGACATACATCGCCACTCCACCACACTTCCTGTTGACCGTATCAGTATGAAATATTTTATAACACTGTCTGTTGCGTTCAGAAGGCATTTCTCTATCTTTCAGGTTGAACTAGATCTCTGTTATACCAATAATGTCTATATTACCTACGTAATCTTAGTTCACCTATCTTATTTCTTAGACTCCTACTACTTGTATAGTAAACATTAAGGGAGCTAGTCACTCGCTGCCCTCTACTATCTCTCTTTGTTTGTTGATCAATTGATTTGCCATTACTAGCAACTTAATTTTTAATATTGTCTTTTAAACATATCCCTGAGGTATCCCGGTAATAACTGCTGTTTTTAACCCTAATACTGCAGCCTGATTGTCTCAAACAAACAATCATACCTCTAAAATCTATCATTTTAAATTCCTAGACAATTCATCAATTACCATCTCAATCGAATTGGCTAATGCAACCACTCTATGAACCCCATCCCTTGCATACATATCACGTTTGCCAAAGAATCGATCCCAGTTATGTATGAATGGGATTGCAACTTCTTTGCAGTACCTGTCTAGCCAGCAATTTATACCAATTGCCCAATACATCCATTCATTGCCAACTCCCTTTCTAGGCAAGATGCTACATATGACTGTGCTCCTTCCCTTAGACCTAACTACTTCTATGTCTGGCCTGTACTTATCCAGCAGCCCTTGTCTCTTGCCCTTCCCAATGTCATTACCTCCATCACTAAGACAGATAATGGGCTTGTTCCATTACCTGGCATAATATTATGCAATCTGCTGACTATGTCACCAACACCAGCTCCAGGAAGGCACACCCTCTGTGAGACTTTTCTGTCTCTGTTACAAAAAACACGTCCATATATCTTACCTGAGAATCTCCTACTATAAACATATTCTTACCTTGATTAGCAGGGGAATCAGTGGTACCTTCAACCTCACTAGCAACTGAAGTGCACTCGCCCTTGAGAACAGAGAACCGATTTCCTACCTTCACATCTTTTCTGTTATCCATCCTTATCTTCCTTCTTCATGAACTGTGAACCACTTTCCACTTAAAGCGGCTGCCACTATCACTGCTAATGAGCATTTCCTCTTTACCAGCTAAACCCTTCTCATACTCGCTCCCAAACTCTTCTAGGCGAAGCTTCAGCCTCCTATTTTCCTCCTAAAGAAGTAGTACCTCCTTCTTCAATACCTGAACCTGAGATTCTAAAACACTACAACAAGCCATGGTGCTTGATAACAGCCCACACTAACTCCCAGAGAGCTTAGGACAGGTATGACCACAGGTGTCCACTGACCTCAGAAGAAAATATTCAAACATCCCCGCGGACAACCTTGAGTTTTCCTCGAGGTACATTTATTGTCTTCTCTGAGGATGAAAATCCCCAGTCCAGCTATATATATATATATATATATATATATATATATATATATATATATATATATATATATATATATATATATATATATATATATATATATATATATATATATATATATATATATATATATATATATATATATATATATATATATATATATATATATATATATATATATATATATATATATATATATATATATATATGCAAGGAATTCGCAAGAGGAGGCGAAATATACACAAACACTGATCTCTGGCTGAAGGAGACTCGAACCTACGCATCTTGGAACAAGGTACGCAGTGCTTTACCAATCTACCCACACTGGACCAATACCTTGGAGACCAGATTGCACTAGACTTTGATCCAAGGCAGCCAGCTTTCAGGGAGAAGGCTCACAGCTTTTCATCCCATCCTCTGCATACATCAGCCTTACTAGAGATATTAACAATGCAAGGAATTCGCAAGAGCAGGCGAAATATACACAAACAGTGATCTCTGGCTGAAGGAGACTCGAACCTACGAACCTTGGAACAAGGTATGCAGTGCCTTACCAATCTACCAACACTGGACCAATACCTTGGAGTCCAGCTTGTGCTAGACTTTCATGCAAGGCAGCCAGCTTTCAGGGAGAAGGCTTACAGCTTTTCATCTCATTCCGTGCATGCATCAGCCTTACTAGAGATATTAACAATGCAAGGAATTCACAAGAGCAGGCGAAATATACACAAACACTGATCTCTGGCTGAAGGAGACTCGAACCTATGAACCTTGGAACAAGATACTGATATGCAGTGCTTGGGATGAGATGAAAAGCTGTAAGTCTTCTCCCTGAAAGCTGGCTGCCTTGGATCAAAGTCTAGCACAAGCTGGACTCCAAGGTATTGGTCAAGTGTGGGTAGATTGGTAAAGCAAAGCATACCTTATTCCAAGGTTCGTAGGTTCGAGTCTCCTTCAGCCAGAGATCAGTGTTTATATATATATACATATATATATATATATATATATATATATATATATATATATATATATATATATATATATATATATATATATATATATATATATATATATATATATATATATATATATATATATATATATATATATATATATATATATATATATATATATATATATGTCGTGCCGAATAGGCAGAACTTGCGATCTTGGCTTAAATAGCAACGCTCATCTTGCCATATAGGACAAGTGAAAATTTGTGTATGCAATAATTTCTCCAAAATCATTCTGAACCTAACGAAAAAAATATATTTCACTGTGTTTGTTTAGTATTAAATTATTGTAAACAAATCTAAAATATATTTAGTTGGGTTAGGCTAAAATAAATTGCGCTTGTTATAATAAGGTTAGGTAAGTTTTCTAAGTTCCTTTTGGTGCAAAATTATAAATTTTTACATCAACATTAATGAAAAAAATATATCTTTAAACGTATAAGAGTATATTTTAGAAAGGACTTAATTTTAAATGAGTTCTTGCTATTTGACCAGTTTTACATATTCGGCACGACATATATATATATATATATATATGTAGTGAGGCTCAGGTTAGAGCATGAAGGAGAGAGGGAGATTTTTCCCAGTAAATGTAGGCCTTAGACTGGGATATGTGATGTCTCCATGGTTGTTCAATATATTTATAGATGGACTAGTAAGAGAAGTGAATGCTCGGGTGTTGGCAAGAGGTGTGGGGTTAAAAGATAAAGAATCTAACAAAATGTGAGAGTTGTCACATTTGTCACATTTGCTCTTTGCTGATGACACTGTGCTTTTGTTAGATTCTGAAGAAAAGTTGCTGAGGTTGGTGGATGAGTTTGGTAGGGTATGTAAAAGAAGAAAATTGAAAGTGAATATAGGAAAGAGTAAGGTGATGAGGATAGCCAAAAAATTAGGTGGCAGAAGATTGGACATCACATCGCAGGGGAAGAGTATGGAGGAGGTGAATGTATTCAGAATATTTGGGAGTGGATGAGGTGAAACATAGAAATGATGCTGGGAAAAGAGTGAATGATGCACTGAGGGATCTGTGGAGACAAAGAACTTTGCCAGTGGAAGCAAAGAGGTGAATGTATGAGATTATAGTTATTCCACACTCTTATATTGGTGTGAAACATGGGTGATGAATGTTGCAACAAGAAGAAGGGTGGAGGCAGTAGAGATGTCACATCTGAGGGCAATGTGTGGTGTGAATATAATGCAGAGAATTCATAGTTTGGAAATTAGGAGGAGGTGTGGGATTACCAAAAGTATTATCCATAGGGTTGAGAAGGGGTTGTTGATGTGGATCGGACACATATAGAGGGAATGGAACAAAATAGAACGACTGCGAGAGTGTATAAATCTGTAGTGGAGGGAAAACGGGGTAGGGATCAGCCTAGAGACAGCTGGAGGTAGGGAGTAAAGGAGGTTTTGTGTGCAAGGGGCTTGGACTTCCAGCAATCATGTGTGAGCATATCTGAAAGGAGTGAATTTAGACAAATGGTTTTTAGGACTTGACATGCTGTTGGAGTGTGAGCAAGGTAACATTTATGAAGGGATTCAGGGAAACCGGCATGCCGGACTTGAGTCCTGGAGATGGGAAGTTCATATATAACCACTGTCTTTTCAGAAGCGCTCAGATACGACAGTTTAGATGTCCCTCAAAACAGCTAATATCCCATACTTCTACTTTAAAGTGCAGGCATTGTACTTTCCGCCTCCAGGACCCAAGTCTGGCTATATATATCCACTGCAGGACTAGAACCTGCAATCTCTGCATCAGAGTACACTGTACTTTATCCATGACACCAGACTCCAGATATGCATGGGCTCCTAGCCGAAGCTAGACGATGTTTCCTCATACCCCGGAGCAACAGGCTCGTTTGCAAAGTTATTTTATCAAATCCTGTTGAATGTAGTTAACAACGAAATAGATTTAAATTGCTTAGAAATTCGGAAACATGCGAAATTTCAAAATGCTTTTAAGCATTTCAAATCTCTTTCGATTTTCCATCACTGTCTTGCCAGAAAACGTGTCTACACTAGAGTTAAAAAACTTCAGTATATTAACACCCCTCATTCTGAGCACAGGCACTGTACTTTCCACCTCCAGGACTCAAGTCCGGCTTGCAAGTTTTCATTCATAAATGTTACCTTACTCACTCTCTAACTGCACATCAAGTTATAAAACTGTTTGTCTCCTCTAATTCCTGGAACTCCAAGCCTCTCACGCACTAAACCTCCTTCGCCTCCTCACTCCAAGCTTTCATAGGCAGACCCCTGCCCCACCTTCCTTCCACTGCACATTTACACGCTCTCCAAGTCATTCTATTTTGCTTCATCTTTAAATGTTCAAACAGCCTCATCAACCCTTCCTGAGCCCTTTGGATAATACTTTTATTAACCCTGCTCATCCTCCTAATTTTCAAACTATGGACTTCCTGCATTATATTGACATTGCACATTTCCCCTTCTCCTTGTTGCGACTTTCACCATCCAATGCTTCACAACAATATAAGAGTGTTGGTATAACTGTACTCTCATACATTCATCTCTTTGCTTCCATGGGAAACTTTCTTTGTCTCTACATATTCCTCAGGGTTCCACTAACTTTTTTTTTTTTTGCTTGTCAATTCTTTGATTAACCTCATCTTTCATAGAATCATCTGCAGACACGTCCACTTTGTGAACTCTGAATACATTTCCTTCCTCCATACTTTTTCCATCTAATCTGATATCCAGTCTTTCATTACCTTAAATTTTGTTCACTTCTTCAACTTACACTTTTAATTTCCTTCTTTTACATACCTTACCAAACTCTTCCACCAACTTCTCTTCAGAATCTCCCAAAAGCAGTGTCATCAGCAAAATGCAAGTGTCACAACTCCCACTTTGTGTTAGATTCTTCATCATTTAATCCCACACGTCTTGCCAACACCCAAGTATTCACTTCTCTTACAACCCTATTTACAAATATATTGAACATCAATGGCGACATCACACATTGCTGTCTAAGGTCTACTTTCACTAGGAAATAATCTCCTTCTCTCTTAATTAATATCACCCGAACCTCACTAATATCGTAAAAACTCTTCACAAGTCACAAACACATGAGTTTTAACTAGTTACAAACACATGTGTTTGTGACTAGTTAAATCCCAGTGAGTGGGCGGAACGTTGTCAAAAAAGGTTCGCATTATTCTGCATTTAAGTGTTTATTCATCTTTTTGTTTTTATACCATTTCTCTTCATTAGCTACAATATCTTAAGTGACTCCAATAACGCTGATTCAACACCCACCTTTGCTCTCTTAGCACCATCATAAGAGCTGGTTCACCACCCACCTACATTACCTTAGTACCACAAGAATAAATAATCACCACCCACCTCCAGTAACTTCTTACAAATACCCTGACGAGCGTAGTCTGGGTGGACACAGGAAGCCTTCAGATAAAGTACTTTCTTCACTGTTGGGTCCTCAAACAAGTCGACAAGACTCTTCGCCATATTAACTATCCTTGTCGCTGCCACCTGTACACATAATATTACACTGTTGATATTTTAAACACAAGATGGTAACGTTTTATTAGGCATATTGGTATAAACCTTGGTAATAAATACCGACAAGTTGGTTTAGAAAGACACGTAAGCAAACACTATAACATATTTATTAGAAAACGTTTCGGTCCTGGGACCTTGATCACTTCTAACATACAGAGGTAGAAAGACATTATATATATAGGCGGAGAGTGAGGTGTGACGCACGTGACCTGAGGAATGTCATAAGAACATAAGAATGGAGGAACACTGTGGAAGGCCTACTGGCCCATGCGAGGCAGGTCCTTATCAAAACAACCTCTACCTATGATGAGGACGGGTAGACGATGAAATCATGTGACTCCTGTGTTGTTGGGTTGGTGCTGCTTAAGTATCATGTATGCCAATGTTTTTGAAATTTTGTAGTTTCCAGTGTTGCGTTCTATAGTGTCGGTGACGGCGATTAGTGAGGCTTCTAGGCACCGTCGGCGTCTGAGGTCTGGTTCGGTGAGAACGAGTTGTGCCTCATTCCAGTTCATCAAATGCCCCGTGGAGTCTCTGTGTAGGACACAGGCGTACCTTACATCATCTCTGTTAGAGGCATTTCGATGCTCATTCAGGCGGACTGCAAGATCTCTGCCTGTCTCGCCTACATATTTCTTGGGACAGAACCCACAGGGAATAGTGTAGACACCTGCTGTAGAAGTTAGTGGTGTGGGGCTGCGTTTCGTAGTGAGGTCTTTGATAGATGATGTGTTTATGGTTGAAACGTTGATGTTACTCATAGCAAGTGCCCGGCTAGTATTCGTGGCAACATCGCCACATGGGAGCACTATGAACTGCTTAGGGGGCTGTTCCATGGGCGGTTTGTTGAGGATAGCTTGTGCCTTGAGTCTGCAATCTCGGATGAAGAAAGATGGGAACTAAAGACGTGTAAAGGCTTGTGTTATATAAGTGCATTCTTCTTCTAGAAAACAAGGGCTGGAGATGCGAAGAGCTCTCAAGAAGAAGCCAATGAGGACTCCTCTCTTAGTGCGGGTGTCTTGGTGTGAATAAAAGTGTATAAGATCGTCCTTGTTGGTAGGTTTTCTATACACTTTGAAGAGAAGTTTGTCACTGTCGGGAGATCTGCACAGTAGAACGTCGAGGAAAGGAAGTTTGCCATCATTTTCGAGTTTAAGTGTAAACTTTATTGATGGTTCAACTGCATTGATCTTGTTGAGAAGGGCCTGGATATTGAGACGTCTCGGATAGAAAACCAATATATCATCAGCGTATCGTTTATACCATCTTGTCTGACACTGCAACACACTATGGACATAGCATACAGAGAATACCTTTCTCTCCTACTCAAAGCTAATAGTCTTCGGAACCGACACATCTTCCTAGAAGACTGTCTTGCTGAGATGGTGGTACCACGGTCCACTCCTCGACAACTGGCCACATCTAGACACCCTTTCTCTCCTGCTGTTTACGCCTACCTTAGAGAAAGCTCTGATGAACTGCGACATGTTCAGAAGGAGGCCTCATTACATGCCGCTCAGATTCGTGCTTCACTTCCTACTCCTGACAGAAGGACTGCAGAATATATACTCAGCCAAGTTACCACTGCCAACATCCAACAGAAATTGAAGCTATCACGAAAACTACAAGACCTGTGCTCCCACAGCAAATGGAGCGAAATGGGTCGACCAGAAATCATAAATAACTTATCTTCCTATACACTAACCATCACCGAGACAAAAGCCCTCAGCCTAGGGCTCAAGTTTACTACCTGCATCAACAAGAAACATAATCTGGTGGATATGGTAACCAAGAACCAACCTTTTGGAGGCTCCGAGTTTCAAAAAGGCTTTGTTCAAGGAATTATCACTGCTGCTGCTACTGAGCCTTCAAGACCGGTCATTCCCAGAAGATACATCCAAGTACTCAGTAACTTGGCCAACAACGATGATATCGTCATTACAACCGCTGACAAAGGAGGTGGTGTGGTGTTACTCAACACTGTCGACTACAACAATAAAGTTTTAAATCTTCTCAACGATGCCAACACATACCAGCCTGTATCGGAATCAGTGCTACTTCAAAGTACCCAGACTTTTCTTCAAAAGGCTCGTAGCATCTTACGAAAATCAGAACAAGGCAAAAAAATACTAAAACTTTTACCAGGCCAACCGAAACCAGCACGTCTGTATGGCCTTCCTAAGACACACAAACCTGGCATCCCACTACGGCCTATCACTTCGGGCATAGGGAGTGCACCACACAGACTAGCCGGCCACCTTGCCAAATACCTTTCAGCGCTTCTGGGCATCATCAGTCAAGCCCACCTCAAACACTCTGGTGACCTTCTCTCCCGAATTTCCAACCTGAATGTCAAAAACAAAAGCATGGCTTCCTTCGATGTCACAGCCCTCTTTACCAACGTTCCTACTGACGCTGCAATCAGCATTCTGAGACAGAGGCTCACTGAAAACCACTACCTCCCTTTACCTCTTCTAGATTTCATCAATCTAGTGGAACTTTGTGTTAATTTCAACTTCCTCAAGTATCAGGACAACTGTTACAAACAATGCTTTGGGATGGCAATGGGCAGCCCGCTCAGTGCTGTGCTTGCCAACCTCTTCATGGAAAACCTGGAGACAGAGAAATTCAGCACTCTCATTCCCAACACCGTTACCTGGCTAAGATACGTTGATGATATATTGGTTTTCTATCCGAGACGTCTCAATATCCAGGCCCTTCTCAACAAGATCAATGCAGTTGAACCATCAAGTTCAAGTTCGAGTTCAAGTTTACACTTGAACTCGAAAATGATGGCAAACTTCCTTTCCTCGACGTTCTACTGTGCAGATCTCCCGACAGTCACAAACTTCTCTTCAAAGTGTATAGAAAACCTACCAACAAGGACGATCTTATACACTTTTATTCACACCATGACACCCCCATCTTTCTTCATCCGAGATTGCAGACTCAAGGCACAAGCTATCCTCAACAAACCGCCCATGGAACAGCCCCCTAAACAGTTCATAGTACTCCCATGTGGCGATGTTGCCACGAATACTCGCCGGGCACTTGCTATGAGTAACATCAACGTTTCCACCATAAACACTTCCTCTATCAAAGACCTCACTACGAAACGCAGCCCCACACCACTAACTTCTACAGCAGGCGTCTACACTATCCCCTGTGGGTTCTGTCCCAAGAAATATGTAGGCGAGACAGGCAGAGATCTTGCAGTCCGCCTGAATGAGCATCGAAATGCCTCTAACAGAGACGATGTAAGGTACGCCTGTGTCCTCCACAGAGACTCCACGGGGCATTTGATGAACTGGAATGAGGCACAACTCGTTCTCACCGAACCAGACCTCAGACGCCGACGGTGCCTAGAAGCCTCACTAATCGCCGTCACCGACACTATAGAACGCAACACTGGAAACAACAAAATTTCAAAAACATTGGCATACATGATACTTAAGCAGCACCAACCCAACAACACAGGAGTCACATGATTTCATCGTCTACCCGTCCTCATCATAGGTAGAGGTTGTTTTGATAAGGACCTGCCTTGCATGGGCCAGTAGGCCTTCCACAGTGTTCCTCCATTCTTATGTTCTTATGACATTCCTCAGGTCACGTGCGTCACACCTCACTCTCCGCCTATATATATAATGTCTTTCTACCTCTGTATGTTAGAAGTGATCAAGATCCCAGGACCGAAACGTTTTCTAATAAATATGTTATAGTGTTTGCTTACGTGTCTTTCTAAACCAATTAGCAATATTATTACACCAGTGATAAATGCTTAATATTATGATGTCAGCATTTTCATAAATCTCTTATGCTTACAGTTATGTTCTGACAATAATTTAAACACACAAGAGCTTAAGAAAGATGTAGCACAACAGGAGATCTACTGGCCCATGTTAGGCGATTCAAGTCACACCCGCTCAAGAAGGAAGGAGCATGAGTAAATACAGACTCATGGACATCTTTTGTTTTCTAGTTATATCCAAGAATCTGTATTGATAAAGCCACTGGATGGCGAAATGTCTACAATAAAGATAATCAGATGCTGCACAAGTGTCTCTTAACTTTCATCTTGTCGATACTGTATACCTGTCTAGCACAACTTGTCAGGCACTGTAACATCGATTTCAACTTTGTATTGGACTGATGAAGCCACTGTGTGGCGAAACGTTTCTTCAATAAAGATTCCCATTTGTTGCATAAGTGTCTCAATTCTTCAACTTGTCGGTTTTCAAAACCATTCACCACAATGCAACATCATGGAATCTTGGTTCAGATGACATCTACATGAATTTCTTCACGGCTACTACAACTAGCAAATCAATTTAGGTAGGACCTACTTCCACTGGGTAATCCTGCCTACCAGTAACTATGCCCTCGTCTGCTGCATGTCCCTATTCACTGACGCCTATACAAGTGCCAGTCTCCTTACCTGTGCTTCAGAATCTCTACAACCTCGGTGTTCCAAACACCACCTCCAAGGCTAAGGGACTGACTACCTCATCTTTTGTATATAGTTCTTCTGTTTTCAAGTTATGTCCATGAATCTGTGTTGATAAAGCCACTGAATGGCGAAACGTCTACGACAAAGATAACCAGATGTTGCACAAGTGTCTTAACTTAAATAGGTGGTTGGCTATCTTGCTTCTTAGAATCCTCTCAAAGACTTTTGTGATATTCAATGTTAGTGCGATCGGTCTGTAGGTCTTTGCAATTGCTTTACTGCCACTTTTGTGGAGTGGGGCTATGACTGTTGTTTTTGGTGTGTGTGGGATGACTCCTGTGTCCATGCTCCCTCTCCATAAAATGCTGAAGGCTCACGATAGGGACTTCTTGCAGTTCTTGATCAACAAGGAGTTCCACGAGTCTGGGCCTGGGGCAGAGTGCATGGGCATGTCATTAATTGCCTCTTCAAAATCTTGTGGAGTTATGATAACATCCGAGAGTTTTGGAATGACCAAATTTTGAGTTTTGTTCATAAAGATTTCATTTGGATTGTCGAACCTTAGAGTGGGAAGTAGATCGCTGAACACTGAGTCACATTGGGACTTTAATATATCACTCATTTCTTGGGTATCATCTGTGTATGTCCCATCCGGCCTAAGCAGGGGCCCAATACTGGATGTTGTTTTTACCTTAGATTTGGCATAAGAGAAAAAGTATTTTTTTTTCAATTTCCTTTATGGCCTCAAGTTCTTCCTGTGATTCTTGTCTCCTATAACATACCTTCAGCTTAAGTTCGATATTTGCAATTTCATTGACTAGTGCTTCCCGTCGTATTTCAGATATATTGACCCTACTCAGCCGCTCTGTGCCTCTTCGCGTTCGTCTCTATAGGGAACGTCTCTCATTTTCTAGTTTGCATCTTCTCTATCTTTTTCTTAATTTAATGTGTCTTGAGCAGATCTCAAGAACCACAGAATTAATTTTTTAAAGGCAGATGCTCGGGTCCGTGTTGTTTAGGATATCTTCCCAGCTTATTTCATTTAGGACATGGTTTACTTGGTATTATTGTATGTTTTTGTTATTGAAATTGAATTTCGCGAAGAGACCTTCATGACTGCTCACATTTTACTGGTCTGGAGCCTTGTGCATACATGTCTGTACCTCTATTATGTTGTGATCTGAGTGAATTGTCTTTGATACAGTTATATTACGTATCAGATCAACATTGTTAGTGAAGATGAGGTCCAAAATATTTTCCAATCTTGTAGGCTCTACTATTTTCTGGTTTAAGGTGAATTTATTGCAGTGATTTAGTAGTTCGTGTGTGTGTGAATTTTCATCTGAGCTGCCTCCCGGGGTGATCTCTGCTAAAACATTGTTTGCTCTAATCCTCCATTTTAGGTGTCTCAGGTTGAAATCTCCTCATAGTAAGATATTTGGGGCAGGAATTGGGAGATTTTCCAAGCAGTGGTCAATTTTCTCAAGCTGCTCCTGGAACTGCTGGGAAGTTGCATCTGGAGGCTTGTATACTACCACACAGACAAGGTTTTGGTTTTCGATCTTTCCTGTCAAAACTTCAACTACATCATTTGAGGTGTTTAGTAGTTCTGTGCAAATGAGCAACTCTGTGACATACAGGGCAACCCCACCCCCCTTGTTTCCTGTTTAGTCTGTCGCATCGGAATAGGTTATAACCTGGGATCCATATTTCGCTGTCATAATGATCCTTTATGTGGGTCTCTGTGAATGCTGAAAACATTGCATTTGACTCTGTAAGCAGTCCTATGTTGTAAGAAATTTTGCTGTTTTTTGATGGCTTTAGACCCTGTATGTTTGCAAAGACAAATGTCGTATTGGTGGAAATTAGGGGGGTTTTGTTTACTGACTCTAATATCTGTTGTTCTGGGGTAGAAGCCAATGTCCGGGCCTCTGTAGGTGTAGGATTATTGTCATTTCTTGCCAGTCATTTTTCCCTTCTGGCCCTAAAAAACCTCTGTCCCTGGAGAGGTTGTGGCTCCTCTCTTTTCTTTCCCAAAGTCTGACTGGTCTGTGTCTTCTGGTCCCCTTTAGATGATGTGCCTGGCAGTATGCATTTTAGCATTTTCTTTCATGGATTGATGAGTGACACATTGCTGGGTGAAATAAGTTGCAAGAAGGGAAGTTGCACTCTCCTGTTGTCATGTGGGTGCTGCATTTTTTTTAAATGATGAAAAGTGCATGAACCTGTTTTACCACATATACCGTGCCTACAGATACCCAAGGCCTAGTATTTACATAGATTGTACTTCTGTTTGCTAGGATTTATTGTAGCTGCGTTCACTGCTGGTGCGTTTATTTTTCCTGTTTCCTCCCTATCTTTCACCCCTGTATGGACATCAATGCTTCCACCAGGTTTTGCTAATAGTGTGTCGACACTATTTCCTGAGGCATCATCCCATTTTGATCCATCACCAGTAGTATCTCCATTTTGAACCTCTTTGGACTGAATAAGGTTGTCTTCAGTGTCCTCCAGGACAACACTAGTACCCTCATGAGCACTGTCTTCTAAGACATCACTAGGACCCTCTGGAGCACTTTCCTCCAGGATAACACTAGCACCCTCAGCACTGTCCTCCAGGACAGCACTAGCACCCTCAGGAGCACTGTCCAAGACAGCCCCGTCCCTACCACCCATCTTATTTTCCCAGCTGTCATACCATGCTGACATGCCTTTCAAGAAGGATGTTTTATTGGTGTTCTTGTCTTTTAATATAGATGTCATTTCCTCGTACAGGTGTATCTCGTTTGGGCAGACCGAGAAACATCTCTCTGAGTTATGTCAAGTGAGGTGACTGGTTTAAAAATCCCTGCATATACTATGGGACCACTGACCATACAGATGGCAAGCAATTCAGGCCAGTGTTCGTCCCTTGCCCTTTCTGCAGACTACACAGATCTTCATGGTAGTGTTCATCTTAGCAATACTATACCAATTATGAACAACTTATCAGGCACTGTAACGTCATGGAATCTTGGTACACAACCTTATTTCTTCCTACTGGCTCATTCCATGGGTATAACCTACTTCCACTGGGGATTCCCAACTACCAGTAACAATGCCTTCGTGTGTTGCACGTCCTACACCTGTCTCCACTATATAAGCGCCAAGGTTCTTGACTGAGCTATTCTCCTACTTCCTTCATTTCTTTCACATCCCATCCCTTTCCTTCACTCCACTGTTATAAAAAAAAGCTCCACTTGGGCCAGTGATTTTTTTTTCATTGCAGAACAGTGAGTTCCAAGTCAGCAGATGCCAGCCTGCAGCATCAGTGACTGCCTCACCGGTGCCCAGACATACTCTGCCGATGTCAAGAGGACCTTTGACAACCTCAAAAAATGCCGCACCCACATGGCAACAGGAGAGTGCAACTTCTCCTCCTGTAACTTATTTCATTCAGAAAAGTGTCACTCATCAATCCATGAAAGAAAATACTACAACGCATACAGCGAGGCACATCATCTATGGGGGACGAGATGACATAAGAACATAAGAACATTAGAAAGGAGGAACACTGCAGGAGGCCTGTTGGCCCATACTAGGCAGGTCCTTTACAATTCATCCCACTAACAAAACATTTGCCCAACCCAATTTTCAATGCCACCCAAGAAATAAGCTCTGATGTGAAAGTCCCACTCAAATCCAACCCCTCCCACTCATGTACTTATCCAACCTAAATTTGAAACTACCCAAAGTCCCAGCCTCAATAACCCAACTAGGTAGACTGTTCCACTCATCAACTACCCTATTTCCAAACCAATACTTTCCTATGTCCTTTCTAAATCTAAACTTATCTAATTTAAATCCATTACTGCGGGTTCTCTCTTGGAGAGACATCCTCAAGACCTTATTAATATCCACTTTATTAATACCTATCTTCCACTTATACACTTCGATCAGGTCTCCCCTCATTCTTCGTCTAACAAGTGAATGTAACTTAAGAGTCTTCAATCTTTCTTCATAAGGAAGATTTCTAATGCTATGTATTATTTTAGTCATCCTATGCTGAATGTTTTCTAACGAATTTATGTCCATTCTGTAATATGGAAACCAGAAATGAGCTGCATAATCTAGGTGAGGCCTTACCAATGATGTATAAAGCTGCAGTATGACCTCTGGACTTCTGCTGCTTACACTTCTTGATATAAATTCCAGTAATCTATTTGCCTTATTACATATGCTTAGACATTGCTGTCTTGGTTTAAGGTTGCTGCTCACCATAACCCCCAAGTCCTTTTCACAATCTGTATGGCTAAGTTCTACATCATTTAACTTATAAGTACTAGGGTTATGGGCACTTCCAAGCTTCAGAACCTTGTATATATCTACATTGAACTGCATCTGCCACTTTTCTGACCAAGAACAGAGCATGTTTAAATCCTCCTGAAGTTCCATAACATCTACGTTTGAATAAATTATCCTACCTATCTTTGTGTCATCGGCGAATTTGCTCATATCACTAGTAATTCCCTCATCAAGATCATTGAATATATTATAAACAACAACGGGCCCAAGACTGATCCCTGTGGAACGCCACTTGTTACAGATCCCCACTCGGATTTAATCCCATTTATGGACACTCTCTGCTTCCTGTCAGTGAGCCATGATTCGATCCACGAGAGCACTTTTCCCCCACTCCCATGAGCTGCCACTTTCTTTAACAGTCTATGGTGTCGAACTCTATCAAAAGCCTTACTAAAATCTAAGTAAATAATATCAAATTCTTTATCGTGGTCAACAGCCTCAAAAGCTTTACTGAAGAAAGTTAATAAATTAGTTAGACAAGACTGGCCTCTTGTGAATCCATGCTGAGTATCATTAATCAAGCTATGCTTATCGAGATGGCTTCTTATAATCTCAGCTATAATTGACTCTAGTAATTTGCCTACAATTGAGGTCAGGCTTATTGGGCGGTAATTTGACGGTAACGACTTGTCCCCTGTTTTAAAAATAGTAATTACATTAGCCATCTTCCACATATCAGACACTACACCTGTTTGAAGAGATAAATTAAAAATATTAGTTAATGGTTCACAGAGCTCCATTTTGCATTCCTTAAGAACCCTTGAAAAAACCTCATCAGGACCCGGTGACTTATTTTGCTTCAGTCTGTCTATCTGCTTCACAACCATTTCACTAGTGACTGTGATGTTACATAATTTATCTTCTTCTAGCCCACTATAAAAAATAATTACTGGAATATTGTTAGTGTCTTCCTGTGTAAAAACTGAGAGAAAATAATTATTTAAAATCGAGCACATTTCATTCTCTTTGTCAGTAAGGTGCCCATAGTTATTTTTGAAGGGACCTATCTTATCTCTAACTTTTGTTCTATAGACCTGGAAAAAACTTTTTGGGTTAGTTTTAGAATCCCTAGCAACTTCAATTTCAAAGTCCCTTTTAGCTTTTCTTATCCCCTTTTTAATGTCCCTCTTAATGTCAATATACTGATTCATAAGATGACCCTCACCTCTTTTGATACGCCTATAAATTCATTTCTTATGCCCTAGTAGATATTTGAGCCTATTATTCATCCATTTTGGGTCATTTCTATTTGATCTAATTTCTTTATATGGGATAAACGTTCTTTGAGCAGCATGTATAGTGTTCAGAAAACTGTCATATTGATAGCTCTCTTTGTTACCCCAGTCAACAGATGATAAGTGTTCTCTAAGCCCATCGTAATCTGCTAAGCGAAAATCTGGGACTGTTACTGAGTTATCGCTACTATCGTACTTCCATTCAATGCTAAATGTAATTGATTTGTGGTCGCTAGCACCCAGTTCCTCTGAAATTTCTAAATTATTAACAAGGGATTCATTATTTGCCATAACTAAGTCAAGCAGGTTATTTCCCCTTGTAGGTTCTGTCACAAACTGCTTCAAAAAACAATCCTGAACTACTTCTAAGAAGTCGTATGATTCTAAATTCCCAGTCAAGAAATTCCAATCAATATGACTAAAGTTAAAGTCTCCTGGAATTACTACATTATCGTGCCTTGTGGCTTTAACAATTTCCTCCCATAGTAGTCTCCCTTGGTCCCTATCTAAGTTTGGGGGACGGTATATCACTCCTAAAATCAGTTTTTCATGCCTCTCTGAAAATTCTAGCCAGACAGACTCTGTGTGTGTGTTACTTCAGACTTAATACCCGTTTTTATGCAACAGTTCAAGCGATCTCAGACATACAATGCCACCCCACCCCCCTTCCCGATACTTCTATCTACTTGGAACAATTTAAAGCCCTGAATATGACATTCCACAGGCATGTCCCGACTTTTTGAATTAAACCACGTCTCTGTTAAGGCAAATGCATCAATGTTACCTGCACTGGCAACTAATCTCAACTCGTCCATCTTATTCTTAGCACTATGGCAATTAGCATAATAAACATTGAAAGACTCTCCTTTCTCTTTACCCTTCCTGCTCATTTCTGTTTTTCTACTAAACCTATTACTGTCCTTATCACCCAAAGTCCCTGGCTTTTCAATATCTACCTCGTTCCGCTTATTACTAGTTCCCCTAGAACTCGTAATATTACTACACTGGGACTTCACTGTTTTCCTGCCAAAACCCATAGCTCTAACTTTTCCTAGTTTAAAGTCCTAACTGCTCCCTCCACTGCAGCTGCCAGTGCTACCACCCCAGACCTAGATAAGTGAACCCCATCCCTGGCATACATGTCATTTCTGCCATAGAAGAGGTCCCAGTTGTCAATGAATGTTACCGCATTTTCCTTACAGTATTTGTCCAGCCAGCAATTGACACCAATTGCCCTGGACAACCATTCATTTCCAACTCTTCTCCTTGGCAAAATACCAAATATGACAGGGTTCCCACCCTTACTCCTAATTATTTCTATTGCTGACCTATACCTGCTAATCAGGTCTTCACTCCTACATCTGCCAACATCGTTGCCTCCAGCATTGAGACAGATAATAGGATTGCTCCCATTACCTCTCATGATGTCATCCAGACGGCTAACAAAATCCTCCATCCCAGCCCCAGGAAAGCAAAGTCTCTGTCTCCTACTCCTGTCCTTCAAGCAGAATGCCCTATCCATATACCTAACTTGGTTATCCCCATCAACAACAATATTCTTACCTTCCTTAATGTCTTTCGTCATGACGTTCCCAGTAGTCGACTCACATTCGTCGGGTAGCACTGAGAATGTATTAGATGTTTCCACAACAGTTTCCACGGCAATCTCTTTCTTCTTCATCGTTTCTACCTTTCCATTCGTCTTCTTGATCTTCAACTTCGTTCCCTGCTGTCCAGCCACTGACCAGTTTCCCTTCTTGACCTGAGGACTCAAAACAGGAGGACTACTACGAATCTTCTTGTTTTACTCGGTCAGTCGCCGAATCTCCATCTTCGCCATCTTCAATTCTTCCTTAAGCTGTTGGTAAAGTTGCTCGAGGGAGGGCATCTTGCTTCAATTCGTAGAGAGCGCGCAAACAGGTCTTCACAGAGCTAAGTACACGTCACCACTGTGCAAAAAGCCAACTCAATCAGGAGCTACTGCGCAGCACGTCTGCACGGCCCAATAGCGATGCGAAAAATCCGACCAGCCAAACTATGGAAAATAAATTGGGGGACCTACAGCCCCTCCAGGGACAGCTTTTTCATGGCCAGGAGGAAAAAAAAGACTGGCAAAAAATGGCAATAATCCTATACCAACTGAAAACACTTCTGGAACAGAGACACGGACATTGGCTTCCAATGCAGAACAACAGATATTAGAGCCAGCAAATAAAACCCCCTTGAATTCCACCATTATAACGACATTTGTCTTTGCAAACATACAGCGTCTAAAGCCGTCAAAAAACTACAAAACTCCTTACATCAAGAGACTGCTCACGAAATATGAATCCAATGTCATAACCTATTCAGATGCTACAGACTGAAGAGGCAACAGCGGGGGGGGGGGGGTAACCTGTAAGTCACTGAGTCGCTCATTTGCTGAAAACTACTAAATACTAAATTGGAGACACCTAAAATGAAGGAGTATAGCAATTAATGTTTCAGCAGAGATCACCACAGGAGGCAGGTCAGATGAAAATTCACACACACACGAACTATTAAATCTCAGCACCAAATTCACATTAGAGCAGCAAATATTAGAGCCTACAAGACTAGAAAATATGCTGGACCTCATCTTCACTAACAATTATGATCTGATACATAGTATAACCGTATCAAAGACAATTCACTCAGATCACAACGCGATAGAGGTACAGACATGTATGCACATGTCTGTACCTCAGTCATGAAGGTCTCTTCACAAAATTCTGTTTCAATAACAAAAACATACAATGGGATCAAGTAAACCATGTCCTAAATGAAACAAGCTGGGAAGATATCCTAAACAGCATGGATCCGAATATTTGCCTTGAAAAAATTAACTCTGTGGTTCTTAGATTTGCTCAAGACACATTCCATTAAGAAAAGGAAGAGAAGATGTAAACTAGAAAGAGAGAGACGATCCCTATACAGACGAAGGCAAGGACTCACAGAGCTGTTGAGATGGGCCAATATATCTGAAATACAAAGGGAGGCACTCGTCAATGATATTGCAAATATCGAACTTAAGCTGAAGGAATCTTACAGGAGATAAGAATCTCAGGAAGAATTAAAAGCCATAAAGGAAAATAAAAAAAAATACTTCTTTTATGCCAAATCTAAGGTAAAAACAACATCCAGTATTGGGTCGTTGCTTAGGCGTGATGGGACATACACAGATGACTACCGAGAAATGAGTGAGACATTTAAGTCCGAATATGACTCAGTGTTCAGTGCTCCGCTGCCCAGACTAAGGGTCAACAATCCAAATGAATTCTTTATGAACGAAACCCAAAACTTGGTCATCTCAAAAATCTCTGATATTATCCTAATTCCACAAGACTTTGAAAAAGCACTATATGACATGCCCATGCACTCTGCCATTGGCCCAGACTCATGGAACTTCATGTTCACCAAGAATTGCAAGAAGCCCCTATCGCGTGCCTTCAGTATTTTATGGAGAGGGAGCATGGACACAGGGGTCATCCCACACTCACTAAAAACAACAGACATAACCCCACTCCAAAAAGGTGGCAGTAAAGCAATTGCAAAGAAATACAGACCGATAGCATTAACATCCCATATCATAAAAATCTTTGAGAGGGTTCTAAGAAGTAAGATCACCAACCACCTAGATACCCATCCTGCCTGTCCCAGCTCCTGGACCATTATGATGTTGAGGATAAACTAAATACAGAAGTAGCATACACAGACTTTGCAAAGGCTTTCGACATGTGTGTTATGCCCCTTGGTCACAATTTAATGTTAATACCGGATTTTTCACTTAATATTATACTCAGGGTTTCTTTAATAATAGCTAAATTAAAGATTCCTCTAGTTTATAATATTATATGACTCTA
The DNA here is from genome assembly GCF_038502225.1 of Cherax quadricarinatus. Lineage (NCBI taxonomy): Eukaryota > Metazoa > Arthropoda > Malacostraca > Decapoda > Parastacidae > Cherax > Cherax quadricarinatus. Next base: position 74,778 of record NW_027195099.1, read on the forward strand.
AATTATATAATTATGGATTATTTACTCCATGGGGAAGTGGAACAGAATTCTTCCTCCGTAAGCTTTATATATATATATATATATATATATATATATATATATATATATATATATATATATATATATATATATATATATATATATATATATATATAAATATATATATATATATATATATATATATATATATATATATATATATATATATATATATATATATATATATATATATATATATATATATATATATTTTATTTAAAACATTACAATACAAGATGGAAATTATATTAAAATGTACACAAAATGAGGTAAATCACAAATTCCCAATTCACCCTTACAAAAATTATTACAATAGACGAAAGTATTCTGACACCCTAACACCACAGACCATATACATTCAGTTATACCAGAGTTATATACCTGTGAAGGCTTAAACTTTTGTCACAGTTTCACCCCCCCCCCTCCCGCAAAATATAACCATCACCAACCTGATTGCATCATAACTTAACATTAAAGGATACATAGGAATTACACTATCATGAGTGATGCAGTAACATCTTAGACACAAAAATATTAATAACAAATAAATGGGATACATGTCTTTACTTAACACAATGACACCTCCACCTGGTGAAAGAAAATACCTCAAAAGTTTAATTTTCTAAGAAGGTTGCAACAATGAATGTCAACTCCCAAAGGCAACTTATGTGCAATTACCGTAGCATGTAAACCCTATTCATTCAAAATGAAAACTTAATATTATGAAAAACATCACAGAATACAAAGGTATAAAGTATAAAACCCCAGCATGTAGCTGCTACAGGCAAAAAATTCCACATACTTTCCTAACAAAAAAAAAAAAAAAAAAAAAAACTTTTTGTGACAACTGCACCTAAACACAACTCACATCATATGACTTAAGACTGCTATGTACATAAAAAAGAACATAATAATAAATCTAATTTGAATGGATCACAGTTGATAAATCAGCCTTAACATATCAGGCGTTAGAGAGTACTTCTCATTGTACAAGTCCAAGTCCAACTTGTATGTAGGCTCATCTTTCTAATGCAATAATATGCGTATTATCTACACATAATACTACAACACACTGGACAAGCAACTGTCCATCACTTCCAACACAATATACTGCCCTACCCTCACTCTGCAGAGTGATGTAGGCAAACCCCCCATGAATACCTTATCCATCATTCACTACTACCTTGAAGGAACATGAGTACTATATGAATAGTGTATAGTCCATGACACACAAGAAACTGGCCAGCTCCACAGGTGCTAGCACCCGTGGTCCATACATTATTCACTCACGCATCACTCATCCAACACACACGCAAACATTTGTTGTCATCCATTACCAGGAAGGCGACCCTGTTTTCACCCATGTCTTCCCTACCCCAGCACACTTTCCAATCGTACCCTCTCCTCCCTCGTATATTACAAGTCTAATAAAACCTGTAACATAAGTTGCCTATATCCCTCTGGAAAATCCCTCACCCACCTCCTCCCATAAATTTCCTTATTTCTACATACCATTTTATAGAACGTTACCGCTAACACCCTCCTCTTCACCTCACTAACCTGTTTCCTCCGCAATCCCCACACTATATATATATAATCTGCCATAATGTACCCCACAGCTCTGATTACACTTTCCTCCCAACCCCCCACGTCGAGACTTAATGCTCTCAATACAGAAATTCCTTGACCTCCTATCCTATATATCACCCTATTTAACCACCCCTTGACACTCCTCAGTCCATCACAAAAATATACTACATGAAAAGCCGACTCCTCCCCACCACATATCCTGCACACCCTCCCGTCAACCACTGGTCTATCCTGTAGAACCACACCCAACGGTAAAATGTCGTGCAGAAAACGATACATTACATCCCGAACACAAGGTTGCAACCTCATTCTACTCAACCTATTCCATATACTTCCCCATGCATACATGGGGAAAATTCCCTCTACATGCGCTACAACCCTCCCGGCTAACAATCTTCACAACCTACCTATTTTGACCTTTGCCGGCTCTCGATCCCACTCCATAGCCCTCAAAACAGTTTCACACTCATGCAACTCAACTCCTGTATACATCCGTTGCAATCTTTTGTGGATCCTGGCCAAACCCCCCCCACCCACACTTTCCCTCATCACCTCCCTTTTAATGAAGACACATTTGACCCTCTGCTTTAAGTCCAGCAATCCCAGCCCCCCCCCTTACTTACAGGTAACATTACCACGTCTCTTTTAATCCAATCACAGCTCGAACCCCACAAGAATTTAAAAATCTTCCTAAGTATGTTTGTTATTGCCGGCCCAGTTAATGGGAACACAGCTGCCACGTGCCATACTTTGCTATACAGTAAGATGTTAATAACAATTGCATGCTGCACAAGGGTCAAATGATAAGGTCGCAATGCACCCAAGTGTCCCTGAATCCTGTCTATCATCCTAATCGAGTTTCCCATGCATGCCACAGTTAGATCGTCTGCATAAATAAGACTGCAATTTTTTAACGAATTCACCTGCCTCCTCACAACTGCACTACCCCAATGAACCCTTCCTGCCCAAGCTCCTAACCCCATGACCATGGATTTGTCTGAATTTACCCTCATACCAGTTGCCCCTGCGAACATTTGTACTACCCCATCTAATGTGTCCATTGACATCCCCTCCCTGATCAGAACAGTAGTATCATCCACATACCCTATTAAAACTGGCCAAACCCTCGCAACCTCACACCCTGGTCCCTCTACGTGACACATACGCTGCTCCACCAATCTATAAAAGGGATCCTGTATGCACACAAACAATAATTGTGACATAGGACACCCCTGCCTAAGTCCCCTACCCATCACAATCTTCCCACCCAATCGACCATTAATCTGTACCCTCACCATTACACCTCGATACAACGCCTCAACCCAACCCACTATTTCTTCCCCAAACCCCTGACCCCTAAGGATGGCTTTCAATGCTTTCCGATCCACTCTATCGTATGCCCCTTGCCAATTGAGTGCCACCAAACCTCCCCCTCCCCCCCTTTTGCCTCTACGAAATCCCTAAGTAACCCATGCCCCTCCACCATAGACCTCCCTGGCAAACCAAACTGAGTTTTTGATACTACCCGCCCCACCACACACTTGAACCGATTCCCCAAAATCTTCACAAACAATTTATAATCTGAGCATAACAACGAGATCGCCCAGTAATCCCGAAGTGTATGCTGCCCCTTACCCTTCGGTACCAATACAACAACAGCCGTTGCCTGCTTCTCTCCCAGCTCACCTCTCTCCTTCATGCAATTTAATAACCTAACCAAAAAATGCCTCATTAGCTTCCAATACTGCTGATAAAACTCTGCCAGGAGTCCATCAATTCCCGGTGCTTTGACCTTTTGCATTCCATGTAAGGCCCTCCATATTTCCCCCTCAGTTATTTCCCTACCCAGTGCTTCCCTATCACTGTTACGCAACTGACATACGACACTCCCACACACCTGTTCTAAAACCCCATCCTCTACTCCTTCTCGTTGCCAGTACTTCTCATACCACTTATCTGCAAATGCCCCCATTCCTTCCATAGCTTGTATGACCTGCCCCTCCCTGTACCCCACTATCGACTCATGAACCTCCAACCATGGAATAGCCATTGTCTGCTGTCTTTGTTTTTGTCTACGCAATACGCACGATGAAGGTCTATCGCCCCATAACGCCTCCTCCACCCCCCGCCTGTACCCGCACTGCTTGGAACCTCTCATCTGTACCTCACGCAGCCTCCCTTTAATTGCCATTATATCATCCATAGGATAAGTGCCCGCCACCGCCCCCCTCGCATAACAACCCCGTAACCTATCCTCCAAATAGTTAGCAAGCCCATATTTTAAAGAATTGATACGTTTCACTTCTCTTACGTAATATTGCTTAATCTGTTCTTTAGCCACACCATCCCACCACATCACCACATCCTCTACCCCATTTACCTCTGCACGTAACCCCTCCCACAGCGTTGCAAATCCCTCTAACCCTTCCTCATCACCTAACACACTTGTATTCAACTTCCAATAACCCCTAGATATACCTGTTAATGACTCCCACCCCACCTCTGCTACTACCGCCCGATGATCCGAATAAGCTACTTCTATTGTACGGAAAAATGTTAACCAAACTCCTTGAGATATGCACAGCCTATCCAACCTAGCCGCATAACCCCTTCTTACAAAAGTGTGCTCTACCTCCCACATCCCTCCTCCAACTGCATCCCTCAACTGAATATCCCTCAAGAGATCTTGCAAGGCCGCCGACAAGTGCCCAGCCCCTTTTGCTTCCACATCAGCCCTCCTAATAACACAGTTCCAGTCCCCACCAACGATGGCCACTGCAGGTAACCCACATAAGAAGAAAACTAGTTCTTCACATACAAAATCCTTTTTTACTCTCACATCATTTTCTGCTGGTGCATACACACTTACAAAGGATACCCTCTGCCCCATCCACCACCCATCCATGCACAATACTCTCCCCCCTCCCCCCTCACTTCTTAGCAACACAAACGGGCTCGCCTCCCTGATCACGATACCCACACCACCTTTCAGACGTACAGATGGCAGAGTCACCACCTGAAACCCTGCCACTTCCAGCACTTTCCCCTCCTTGAAATTGTGCTCCTGAAGAAACACTACATCTACTCTATATTTGAGCAGAAGCATTCTAAACCATTCCCTTTTTACACCCTGGCACAGTCGATTCACATTCACAGTCATACACCTGAGGCCGCTATTAAAGTTTCCACCCCTGCCTCTTTTCTCCATTCTTCCCAGGTCCACCTGCACCTGGGTTCCTACAAGTCTTCACATCACCTTCCTTCCCATTCCCTTTCTTCCAGTGCCTCTTGTCTTGGCTACCACGACGAAATTCATCCACCCTCCCAGGTCTCTACGCTGGCATCAGGACATCATCAGAGTCTGATGCCGCCGCTTTCTTCCTCGTGAGAACCTCGTCCTCCACGTTATCGTCTAAGGAGGCCACACGATGGACCTCAACCTCCACTGTGCTTCGTCCCTCGAAACTCGGCGACGGTTCTCCCACACCGCTCGCCACGTCTTCCCTGCTATGTATTTGTATGTCACATTCCTCCACTGTCAACTCGGTGTTTTGCACCACTGCAGGTTCATCCTCCACCTCTACAGGCAGTGACAAAGTCCTCAACACCTCCACAAGCTCTTCCTCAATCGCCTTTATCTCCTCCTGCACACACACTTCTGTACTCGGCCCCTTCAAAACATCGGTTTCTGGTGGGACACAGCTTGCCTCACACACGCCAGGCTTCTCGTGGGACTCCACCATCTCACTCCACAATCGCCCACGCTTGTGCTTGTGGGTGGGGCTCGTAGCAACAGTGTCCACATTGGTAACAGGTGCTACACTAGTTTGTGCAGGCACCCGCCGCTGCTTCACACACACAGCCGCCAAATGATCGTACGCTCCACATAACCTGCACGTACGTCTCTGTCCAGCGTATGTTACAAAAACCTGTGTTCTAAAGTCCTCCAGTACAGCATAAGACGGTATGGAATGTCGTAGGGTCATCTTCAGGGTAAATGTTCCCTCTAGACGGCCCACATAAGCACCTGCCGCCAACTTGCCTTGCTGTGCCAGATGTACGGTTCCATATGCCTCAAAAACACGTCGTATGTCAGCCTCATCTGCCTCGAATGGTACATTACGGAGCTTGACCCACGTGAAGTAGCGGGATACGTCAATCAAACGCATCTTCACAGCTGGAGTAGCATCAAGACTCACCTTCACAGCTGGAGTAGCATCAAGACTCACGTCTTGAAATCTATGCACCAATGACTAGTACACAGATGTGGAATTCAGTTTAATGAAGATCCTATATGCACCATTCAGGGCAACACCATAAACTTCATCGTCCTGGATCCCATACGTCTCCCTGATGATGGTCGAGAGTAACACCTGCGCTGAAGTGGGTGAAATTACCCCACGAAGCAGTTCTATGCCGATGGTATTTACGCGGCGCCTCACACTCTGCGCCATGTTGGTACAAGGTAGCTCGCCTGAAAACAACAGAGGGGTGCAGAGCACAACCACACTCAACCGTGGTCAGGCAGCGAATTATCTCCAGAGCCGTCACAAGGGGATTTTACTAAACAGTTTTGCCTTTCTAGAGAAAACTTCCAGTACAGAAATAGCCTGCATTAGTCTGTGATTAACTGTTAGCAGTTGCCGACATGGTGAAGTGTATTTATTAGAGAGGAAGTGACAAATGTCCTCGTAATTTACGGTAGTTTATATATTTGAGAGGAAGTAACATGTATCTTCGTTATTAATGTTAATTTGTTAAGACAGTTGCATATTGTGGTGCCCTACTAAAAAAATTGATAGTTGTACATATATATACAGGACTGAAGGGAAAGGCCTGAAAATCTTAGTGTATTAAATGAAATCCCGAAAAGACCTCAAAGTTCTTATTAATTAAGCCTTGGAGGACTCAGTGTACATCATTACTTCCTGGCGCCTGTTATACCTTTTGTCACGAGAAGCATTGAACTCATCAGTGGCTTACAGGCCAGAATCGTAACAAAGTTTAACTATGGTGTAATAGCACACAAAATACGTGATAAAGGAATAACAGGAAAAGTTGGTAGATGGATCTATAACTTCCTGACAAATAGAACACTAAGAGTAATAGTAAACAAAGGAGTGTAGAGGAGAGAGAGAGATTTTGGGAGATGTTACGTGAATGTATAGGAACCTTTGAACCAAGTGAGAGAGTATTTATGGTAGGGGACCTAAATGCTAAAGGAGAAATATTTAGAGAGGGTTTGGTAGGTAAGTTTGGGGTGCCAGGTGTAAATGATAATGGAAGCCCTTTGAATAAACTTTGCATAGAAAGTGGTTTAGTTATAGGTAATATACATTTTAAGAAAAGAGGATAAATAAGTACACAAAATATGATGTAGGGCGTAATGACAGTAGTTTGTTCGACTGCGTATTGGTAGATAAAACACTATTGAGTAGACTTCAGGATGTACATGTGTATAAAGGGATCACAGATAAATCAGATCACCTTTTAGTTGTAGCTGCAGTGAGAGTAAAAGGTAGATGGGATACAAGGAAAATAGAAGCATCAAGTAGAGAGAGGTGAAGGTTTAAAAACTAAAAGAGGAGGCAGTTAGGGTAAGATATAAACAACTATTGGAGGATAAATGGGCTAGTGAGAGTATAAGCAATGGGGTCGAAGATGTGTGGGGTAGGTTTAAGAATGTAGTGTTAGTGTTCAGCAGAAGTTTGTGGTTACAGGAAAGTGGGTGCGGGAGGGAAGAAGAGCGATTGGTGGAATAATGATGTAAAGAGAGTAGTAAGGGAGAAAAAGTTAGCAAGCGGGAAGTTTATACAAAGTGGAAGTGATGCAAAGAGGGAAGAGAATATGGAGAGAAAAAGAGAGGTTAAGTGAGTGGAGAAGCTTTGTAAAAACAGAGCAAATGAGAAAGTGGGTGAGACGTTAACAAATTTTGTTGAAAAAAAGAAAAAGTTTTGGGGGATTAATAAGTTGAGAAAGCCTAGGAAACAAATGGATTTGTCAGTTAAAAATAGGAGAGGAGAGATATTAAATGGAGAGTTAGATGTATCGAGAAGATGGAGGGAATATTTTGAGGAATTGTTAAATGTTGATGAAGATAGGAAAGTTGTGATTTCGTGTATACAGCAAAGAGCAATAACATCTTGTAGGAGTGAGGAAGAGCCAGTTGTGAGTGTGGGGGAAGTTCGTGAGGCAGTGGGTAGAATGAAAGGGGGTAAGGCAGCCGGGATTGATAGGATATAGTTTTGGAGTGGTTGCTGCTATAACTTAATAAATGTATGGAAGATGGTGTGGTACCTAGGGATTGGCAGAGAGCATGCATAGTACAGTTGCATAAAGGCAAAGGGGACAAAAGAGAGTTCAAAAATTATAGGTGGATAAGTTTGTTGAGTATACCAAGTTACGTGTATGGTAGAGTTATTACTGAACGAATTAAGAGTAAGACGGAGAGTAAGATAGCAGATGAACAAGGAGGTTTTAGGAAAGGTAGGGGGTGTGTAGACCAAGTGTTTACAGTGAAACATATAAATGAACAGTATATAGATAAGGCTAAATAAGTTTTTGTAGCATTTATGAATTCATGGAAAAGGCATATGACAGGGTGGATATGGGGGGGGGGTCTGCAATGTGGCAGATGTTGCAGGTGTATGGTATAGGAGGTAGGTTACTGAAAGCAGTGGAGCGTTTTACGAGGATAGTGAGACTCAGGTTAGAGCATGTATGCAAGAGGGAGATTATTTCCCAGTAAAAGTAGGCCTTAGACTAGGATGTGTGATGTCACCATTGTTGTTCAATATATTTATAGATGGGGTTGTAAGAGAAGTGAATGTGAGGTTCTTTGCAAGAGGTGTGGAGTTAAAAGATAAAGAATCAAACAAAAAGTGGGAGTTGTCACAGTTGCGTTTTGCTGATGACACTGTGCTCTTGGGAGATTCTGAAGAGAAGTTGCAGAGGTTGGTGGATGAATTGGTAAGGTTTGTAATAAGAGAAAATTAGAAGAGAATATAGGGAAGAGTAAGGTTATGAGGATAATAAAAAAGATTAGGTGGCGAAAGAATGGATATCAGATTTGAGGGAGAGAGTATGGAGGAGGAGGATGCATTCAGATATTTGGGAGTGGACGTGTCAGCGGATGGGTCTATGAAAGATGATGTGAATTATAGAACTGTTTAGAGGAAAAGGGTGAATGGTGCACTTAGGAATGTATGGAGACAAAGAACTTTGCCCTTGGTACCAAGAGGGGAATGTATGAGAGTATAGTTTTACCAATGCTCTTATATCAGTTTGAAGCATGGTTGATGAATGTTGCAGCGAGGAGAAGGCTGGAGTTGTCATGACTAAGGGCAATGTGTGGTGTGAATATAATGCAGAGAAGTCGTAGTTTGGAAGTTAGGAAGAGGTGCAGGATTGTCAAAACTGTTGTCCAGAGGGTTGAGGAAGGGCTGTTGAAGTGGTTCGAAGATGTAGAGAGAATATAACGAAACAGAATGACTTTGAGAGTGTATAAATCTGTAGTGGAGGGAAGGCTGGGTAGGGGTCGGCCTGGGAAAGGTTGGAGGGAGGGGGTAAAGGAGGTTTTGTGTTCGAGGGGCTTCGACTTCCAGCAAGCATGCATGAGCGCATTTGATAGGAGTGAATAGAGACAAGTGGTTTTTAATACTTGATGTGCTGTTGGAGTGTGAGCAAAGGAATTTTTATGAAGGGTTTCAGGGAAAGCGTCAGGCTGGACTTGAGTCCTGGAGATGGGAAGTACAGTGTCTGTACTGTGAAGGAGGGGTGATAATGTTGCAGTTTATAAACTGTAGTGTAAAGCACCCCTCTGGCAAGACAGTGATGGAGTGAATTATGATGAAAGTTTTTCTTTTTCTGTCCACCCTGCCTTGTTGGAAATTGGCCAATGTGTTAATATAAAAAAATAAATATAAAACCCCCAACAAATAAGCAATACTACATGATATGTATTTGTAAATAAACAGGGGTCTAAAGGCAATCCAAAAGAACAAAATACCTTGCCTCAGTGGACTATGACAGAGACCCACACAAAGAAATCACTTCGACAACGAAATATAATTCCTATGGTACAACTCATTTAGATGCAACCAAAAGAATAGGCACCAAAGGAAGGTTAGCCTGTGTAACGCAGAGTCGCTCATTACCTTAGCATTACTAAACTCCAAAAATGGTGTAGTTGAAAACTTGACAGTAAAGAGTTAGACCCAGAACATAGTCGTATATAAGTTGCCAGATGCAACTTCCCAACAGTTCAAGAAACAGCTATTGAAAATCATCACTGTCTGTAAAATCTTTCAACCCCAGCCCCAATTATAAATTTAAAACATTTAAAATTGAAGAATGTGGCAAATAATGCTATACCGGAGATAACACCAGTGGCAGCCCAGATAAAAATTTTCACACACTTGAGTTATTAAATCTCTGCAACAACTAACAACTTTAAACCAGCAAATAATGAGGCCAACAAGACTAGAAAATATACTTGACCTTAATTTCACTAATAATGACGACCTGATACGAAATTTAACAGAATCGAAGACGTAAAGTAGAAGGACACAAGTGCAACTAATGTGACATTTTATTGTGGCAACGTTTCGCTCTCCAGGAGCTTTGTCAAGCCGTTACAAACAGTGCATGGACACAGAGAGTATATATAGGCTCAGAGTGAGGTTCAATACTAGTGGTAGTAGTAGTAGTAATAGTGATATAAGTAGTAGTAGTAGTAGTAACAGTGATATAAGTAGTAGTAGTAGTAGTAATACAATATGTTAGAACAATTAACTTGCACATGAGTAAAGGATATAAAAGCTATACTTGGAAAACATGAAAATTGGTTAGACAAATATTTCTGTTGGAGGCTGGAAAGAGAAGGCCTGTTTCAATGTAATGTGCTTGTGCAGTATTAACAGTAGAGACTAAGTGATGGCAGGGTTTACTGTTTTCAGGAGAATTCTTGCTAAGACTTTAAATATGGTGAAGCTGCCTTTGATTTATTTAATTGTATTAGAAACAGCTATAAGTGAAGATTCAAGGCACTTGCAGGCGCAAGTGCCTTGAATCATGTACTGTTTGTAACGGCTTGACAAAGCTCCTGGAGAGCGAAACGTTGCCACAATAAAATGTCACATTAGTTGCACTTGTGTCCTTTTACTTTACATATTGTCGGTAATTCTACCAACTTCATCAGAATCAAAGACTATGAATTCGGATCAAAAACTATTCGAAGTTGAGACCTTCATGTACAAAGGTTCTGACCTGTAAAATGAGATCAGTTATGAAGGTACCTTCACTAAATTCAACTTCAATAACAAGAACATCCAGAGATTAAATCAATCATGTCTTAAACGCTGAGAAGATATCTTCAGAAACACGGATCTGAAACAATATGACAAATCTAGGGCAAAAAACACATCAAATATTAGGCCCTTGCTTAAACAAAAGAAATAAGTGAGACACTTCAGTCTGAAGAAGGCTCGATTATCCACTAAGGGTCTACAATCTGAATGAAATTTTTATGCCCGATACTCAAAATTTGGTTAAAATGTCCAGAATTTCTAAAGAAGCACTTACACAATAGGACTTTGAAAAAATAATTAATAACATGCCCATGCACTCTGCTTCAGGCCCAGGGTCCTGAAACTCCGTGTTCACCAAGAACTGCAAGAAACTCCTTTCACGTGCTTTATGTCTGTTATATAGAGGAAGCCGAGACAAAGGGTCTTCCCACAGTCAGTAAAAACAACAGATATAGCCCCACTCCACAAAGGTGGCAGTAAACAATTGTAAAGAATTATATGTATGTAGACTGAGAGCACTAACGTCTTATATCATAAAAATCTTTAGAAGAGTTCTAAGCAGCAAGATCGTCGATCACTTTGATACCCAACAGCTGCACAACCCTGCACAACATGGATTCAGAACAGGTCGCTCCTACCTCTCACGACTACAGGACCACTATGACATGGTCTTGGATGCAGTGGAAAACAAACAGAATGGAAATGTAGTATACACAGACTTTGCAAAAGTCTTCGACAAGCGTGATCATTGAGTAACAGCAGAAAAAATGCGTGATAAAGGAATAACGGGAATAGAGGGTAGAAGCATCACTAACTTTCTAACCAATGCAACACAAAGAATAACAGCAAGCAGTGTTATGTCAAAGGTGGCTACAGTGAAAAGCTCTGTACCACAAGGTACAATACTTGCTCCCATCCTTTTCTTTATCTTCATGTCTAATATATATAGAAATGCAAATCATTGCACTGTCTTCCTTTTGCTGACGATTCGAGAATATGCATGACACTGTCATCTATAGAGGATGCTGAAAATCTCCAAGTGGACATTAACCCAGTTTTCTAATGGGCCTCAGAAAACAATGTGAAGTTTAATGAGGACAAATTTCTCTGATATGGGAAACTTGTCGAAATAAAAGTTAGGGCAGAGTATAAAGCAAATTCTAAAACACAATAGAGCAAAAAAATAAATGTCAAGGACTTTCAAATATCATAACAATGTTAACACATCAGTTAGGAAAATTACAAGATGGATAATGAAAACTTTCAAAACAAGGGATGCCAAGCCAATGATGATTCTTTTTAAATCACTTGTTCTCTCTAGGCTGGAGTAATGCTATACATTACTGGTATACAATACAGACAAGATGAAAGTTAAGACACATGTGCAACATCTGGGTATCTTTATTGTAGACGTTTCGCCATTCAGTGGCTTTATCAATACAGATTCTAGGACTTAACTTGATGACTGTGGAACTATATACACAAGATGAGGTAATCAGTCCCTCAGCCTTGGAGTATATAAGCCACTTCTCCGTGTACATGTTGTAGATCAAAACAGTTATAATTATAACTTTAATTTTTAAAGGGATGGACAGGTAGGCCAGTGGAAGGTCTCGGTCAGATGACCAACAGCCTCAGTGGTAGGTCATCATATGACTAAGACCCGCATCAGGAAACACTTGTCCTGTTCCCTAACAGACATTACCTGACCTATATGCTGAACTTTTCTCAAAATTGGTGGACTGAACACATCATCTCCATGTTGAGGGAATGATTACCTTAACCTCTTTATCTTGCACCGTTAAACTCTATATAGGACTGAAAAAGTCACTTGCTGGTGAACCACTTCAACATTAACGACTCCAAAATGTTACACAAGTGTCTCGTTCTTCAATAACTTGAGAAAGCAGTTTGTATTAGGATTTAAATTATAAACAAAAACCATTGTGTATTTTTTGTTATTTATGGCAGTAGAAAAAATAACCAAGTAAAAACCTGCAGTGTCATTACTCGAGGATACATAATAATTAGTTTTGAGTATAAAACCATATTGGCTACTACCTCAGCTTGGCTGGTACACTTGGTCTCATCAGAATACCATGAAGAATCTGCAGTGATGAAGCAACACAAAATAACACCGACCAGCCTTCCTGTTTGTTCTCTGCTGCCCACCGCTACTCCCAACTCCAGACAGTGTTGGATTATTTCTTCGTCATTTCTCGAGACTGTGTTAAATCCAACACCCAGGCGCTAAAAGTGTCACAAATTATTGTAGTCAAAACACAAAGGAAAAAAATGTATAACAAATTTATTAATTAAGGTATCTGTTTGCATTAGATATTTCATTATTACTGATGCTCACTTAGTCTCCAATATAAAAAATTATTAGCTTACCAAATAACAATGTTTACGTAATTACTGTTACTCTATTTTCCATATACAAACATCAGTTTTAATGATAATTTGCCTTTAACTACCTGCCATTACGTTCCGTGCCTTGTACTCCAGCTCCTGGACTTCTCTTCACTGTTTTTTCAATGCTTAATTCATATCATCTTCATATTGTTCATATAATTTAAGTCTCTTTCTGTGCCTTAACTCTGATTTTCACTACTGTACTAAAGTAAGTATAAGAGTCAGGGTCTCCACTGGTGTTACATTATGTGGTACTGGATATTATGCTTGAATTTCACTGGGCAATACCAGAGAATCCATAGCTTGGAGAACAGGAGGTTCAGGGTTTTTAAAATTATTATTCAGAGGGCAGAGAAGAGGTTGATGAGGTGGTTCAGACATACAGAGAAGATGGAATTACAGCAGAATGACTTGGAAGACATATAAATGTATAGAGGAAGGAAGGCGGGGTAGGGGTGGTCCTAGGTAAGCTTGAAGGGAGGAGGAAAGGGGGTTACTTGCGCAAGGTGATTGAACTTCCAGTAATCGTGCGTGAGTGCGTTAGAGAGGAGCGAATACAGACGAATGGTTTTTATGACTTGTCGTGCTATTGTAGTTTGAGCAAAGTAACATTAATGAAGGGATTCAGGGAAACAGTTTGGTCGGACTCGAGTCCTGGAGATGGGAAGTACAGTGTCTGCACTCTGAAGACGGGTGTTAATGTTGCAGTTTTTTAACTGTTGTGTAGTCACAACTCTGGCAAGACAATGATGGAGTGAATGATGATGAAAGTGTTTCTTCATTTCTGGGTCACCTGCTTTGGCGGGAAACAGCCGATGTGTTAATAAAAATATACTACAATTCTCTGCGTGGGTTACAATGTTTGTGAAGACACAGATTTTAACAAATATATATATATATATATATATATATATATATATATATATATATATATATATATATATATATATATATATATATATATATATATATATATATATATATATATATATAGGCATGGGTAATTCTACATGTTTAGGCATGGAACATAGAAAGGCAATGGCAATATCCTGTTTTGTTTTCTCTTTTAACTACACTCTCTCTCTTTCTTTCTTTCTTTCTCTCTCTTGCACTTTGTTCAAGAGATATGAAGCAGGAAGATATTATTATTATTATTATTATTATTATTATTATCATTATTATTATTATTATTATTATTATTATTATTATTATTATTATTGGAGTTATTATTATTTTTGTTATATTACTATTACTATTATTCCTTCCTGCAGTTAGTGGAGGGTTGTATTTCATTATTATCATCACCTTAGGTCCCCCAGTTCTTGGTATCTTCATTATATAATCATTTGGCCACTCTCTGATTTTTACATTCATCTAAAAACTGTACTTCTTTACTTTCTCATTATTTGATATCCTTCTGGGAAGATCATATCTGTTATCGCTTTTATGTGCTTTGTGTTCGTTATTGCTACAATGTCTAGGGGCCTTCACTATCAACTATTTTCATTTAATACTCCTATTTGTTGTATCATTTGCATTTCTCTTCAACACTTTTATTTTCCTCTCTGTTACTTGTGTCAAGTAAGGTGAGGATATAAGAAGAGGTGGAAGCTGGTGGTAAAGATGAGAGCTCGTTAATGGGGTGAATCTTGCAATGGAATGGGGTAAGACCATGGATGTGAGTCATGGAGACCAGGGATAGTGGGGAGAAGAGGAAATGAGGTTTAGGGTTTGTGATGGAGAAGTCTTTGTGAGAAAAAGATCCTGCACTGGTGAGGATAAGGAATGTTGGTGTTGGTGGGGAAGGATGGTGGAGAGTGGTTTATTCTGAGTTATTATATTTAAGTAGTAAAGGGGGATTAGGGCTTCAGGGAGTGTTTGCATGGTACATTTTTGTGTGTGTGTGTGTATGTGTGTGTGTATGTGTGTGTGTGTGTGTGTGCGTGTGTGTGTGTGTGTGTGTGTGCGTGCGTGTGTGTGTGTGTGTGTGTGTGTGTGTGTGTGTGTGTGTGTGTGTGTGTGTGTGTGTGTGTGTGTGTGTGTGTATGTGTGTGTACTCACCTATTTGTACTCACCTATTTGTGGTTGCAGGGGTCGAGTCTTAGCTCCTGGCCCCGCCTCTTCACCGGTTGCTACTGGGCCCTCTCTCTCCCCGCTCCATGAGCTTTATCAAACCTCGTCTTAAAACTGTGTATGGTTCCTGCCTCCACTACGTCATTTTCTAGGCTATTCCACTGCCTGACAACTCTATGACTGAAGAAATACTTCCTAATATCTCTCTGAGTCATTTGTGTCTTCAACTTCCAATTGTGGCCTCTTGTTTCTGTGTCCCCTCCATGGAACATCCTGTCTTTGTCCACCTTGTCTATTCCACGCAGAATTTTATATGTCGTTGTCATGTCTCCCATGACCCTCCTGTCCTCCAGTGTCGTCAGGCCGATTTCCCTTAATCTTTCTTCATAGGACATTCCCCTTAGCTCTGGAACTAACCTTGTCGCAAACCTTTGTACTTTCTCTAGTTTCTTGATGTGCTTTATCAAGTGCGGGTTCCAAACAGCTGCTGCATACTCCAGTATGGGCCTGACATACACGGTGTACAGTGTCTTGAACGATTCCTTACTAAGGTATCGGAATGCTGTTCTCAGGTTTGCCAGGCGCCCATATGCTGCAGCAGTTATTTGGTTGATGTGTGCCTCCGGTGATGTGCTCGGTGTTATGGTCATCCCGAGGTCTTTCTGACTGAGTGAGGTCTGTAGTCTTTGTCCACCTAGCCTATACTCTGTCTGCGGTCTTCTTTGCCCCTCCCCAATCTTCATGACTTTGCATTTGGCAGGATTGAATTCGAGAAGCCAGTTACTGGACCACATGTCCAGCCTGTCCAGGTCTCTTTGCAGTCCTGCCTCATCCTCGTCCGATTTAATTTTTCTCATCAACTTCACATCATCTGCGAACAGGGACACTTCAGAGTCTATTCCTTCCATCTTGTAGTTCACATATATCAAAAATAGCACTGGTCCTAGAACTGACCCCTGTGGGACCCCGCTCGTAACATGCGCCCACTGTGATACCTCTTCACGTACCATGACTCGTTGCTGCCTCCCTGTCAGGTACTCCCTGATCCATTGCAGTGCCCTCCCTTTTACATGCACCTTATCCTCCAGCTTCTGCACTAATCTCTTGTGGGGAACTGTGACAAAGGCCTTCCTTCAGTCTAGGAAAACGCAATCTACCCATCCCTCTCTCTCGTGTCTTACTTCTGTTACCTTGTCATAAAACTCCAGGAGGTTTGTGATACAAGATTTGCCTTCCATGAACCCATGCTGGTTTTCATTTATAATCTTGTTGCTTTCCAGGTGTTCGACCACTCTCCTCCTGATAATCTTCTCCATGACTTTGCACACAATACATGTCAGAGACACAGGTCTGTAGTTTAGCGCCTCGTTTCTGTTTCCTTTCTTAAATATGGGGACTACATTAGCTGTCTTCCATTTCTCAGGTAGTTGCCCAGTTTCAAGGGATGTGTTGAAGATTGTGGTTAGGAACACACAGCATCTCTGCTCCACCTCTCCACGTACCATGACTCGTTGTTGCCTCCTTGTAAGGTATTCCCTGATCCATTGCAGTGCCCTCCATGTTACATGCGCCTTGTCCTCCAGCTTCTGCACTAATCTCTTTTGAGGAACTGTATCAAAGGCCTTCCTGCAGTACAGGAAAATGCAATTAACCCACCCCTCTCTCTCGTGTCTTACTTCTGTTACCTTGTCATAAAACTCCAGAAGGTTTGTGACACAGGAACCATACCCCCGGCCGGGATTGAACCCGCGGTCATAGAGTCTCAAAACTCCAGCCCGTCGCGTTAGCCACTAGACCAGCTAGCCACAATAAGATTCATCCAACTAGGTATATTTCTACACCATATAGTGTAGAAATATACCTAGTTGGATGAATCTTATTGTGGCTAGCTGGTCTAGTGGCTAACGCGACGGGCTGGAGTTTTGAGACTCTATGACCGCGGGTTCAATCCCGGCCTGGGGTATGGTTTATTTGCAATCGTGTCATTACGATTTCTTGAGTCTTGTGACACAGGATTTGCCTTCCATGAACCAATGCTTGTTTTCATTTATAATCTTGTTCCTTTCCAGGTGTTCCACCACTCTCCTCCTGATAATTTTCTCCATGACTTTGCATACTATACATGTCAGAGGCACAGGTCTGTAGTTTAGTGCCTCATTTCTGTTTCCTTTCTTAAATATGGGGACTACATTTGCTGTCTTCCATTTCTCAGGTAGTTGCCCAGTTTCAAGGGATGTGTTGAAGATTGTGGTTAGGAACACACAGCATCTCTGCTCCTTCTCTAAGGACCCATGGGGAGATGTGTGTGTGTGTGTGTGTGTGTGTGTGTGTGTGTGTGTGTGTACTCACCTAATTGTGGTTGCAGGGGTCGAGACTCAGCTCCTGGCCCCGCCTCTTCACTGATCGCTACTGGGTCCTCTCTTTCTCTGCTTCCTGAGCTTTGTCATACCTCTTCTGAAAACTATGTATGGTTCCTGCCTCCACTACTTCACTTGCTAGGCTATTCCACTTGCTGACGACTCTATGACTGAAGAAATACTTCCTAACGTCCCTGTGACTCGTCTGAGTCTTCAGCTTCCAGTTGTGACCCCTTGTCCCTGTGTCCCCTCTCTGGAACATCCTGTCTCTGTCCACCTTGTCTATTCCCCGCAGTATCTTGTATGTCGTTATCATGTCTCCCCTGACCCTTCTGTCCTCCAGTGTCGTCAGTCCGATTTCCCTTAACCTTTCCTCGTACGACATTCCCTTGAGCTCTGGGACTAGCCTTGTTGCAAACCTTTGTACTTTCTCTAACTTCTTGACGTGCTTGACCAGGTGTGGGTTCCAGACTTGTGCTGCATACTCCAATATGGGCCTAACATACACAGTGTACAGTGTCTTGAACGATTCCTTATTAAAGGTATCGGAACGCTATTCTCAGGTTTGCCAGGCGCCCGTATGCTGCAGCGGTTATTTGGTTGATGTGTGCCTCCGGTGATGTGATCGGTGTTATGGTCACCCCAAGGTCTTTCTTTCTGAGTGAGGTCTGTAGTTTTTGTCCACCTAGCCTATACTCTGTCTGCGGTCTTCTTTGCCCCTCCCCAATCTTTATGACTTTGCATTTGGCTGGATTGAATTCGAGAAGCCAGTTACTGGACCACATGTTCAGCCTGTCCAGGTCTCTTTGCAGTCCTGCCTCATCCTCGTCCGATTTAATTCTTCTCATCAACTTCACGTCATCTGCGAACAGGGACACTTCAGAGTCTATTTTCATCATGTCGTTCACTTATATCAAAAATAGCACTGGTCCTGGAACTGACCCCTGTGGGACCCCGCTCGTAGCAGGCGCCCACTGTGATACCTCTTCACGTACCATGACTCGTTGCTGCCTCCCTGTCAGGTATTATCTTATCCATTGCAGTGCCCTCCCTTTTACGTGCGCCTGTGTGTGTGAGTGTGAGTGTGTGTGTGTGTGTGTGTGTGTGTGTGTGTGTGTGTGTGTGTGTGTGTGTGTGTGTGTGTGTGTGTGTGTGTGTGTGTGTGTGTGTGTGTCTATGTGTGTGTGTGTGTCTGTGTCTGTGTATTTATGCTCATACATAGATCAGTGTATATGAATGTTGGGTCGTAGTGGTGGGGGAGATTATCTAAGACTTCAGTGATTCTGTAAACAATATTTTCAGACAAATCATTGTGACACTGCCAGAATAACCCGCTGCTTCAAGGTATATTCCCTGTCATGTATGGCTACTTATCAATGTAAATAAAAGTCTATGAAAAATGTCCTAAGTTTAGTCCTTCTTCAAATAGTTTCAAGAGTATTGTTTTTGGCAGCTGCCTAGCTACGACTCTGAAAATTTGGATTTCCGTAAATGGGGTAAGCAAAATTAAAATAAAAAATTATTAAACATCACAGATGACTCACAATGTTTTCTCTTGTAAAATAATACTTAGCAAGAAACTTCATGACGTCGTGTAGGTCTGGTGGGCCCAGCACCAGGTGCTTCAGTGGGGACACTTTACTCATCCTCACTTTCAACGCCTTCTCAACCCTCTGTGGAAGAAATTATATATAATTAACAATTAAAATAGTCTCTTCTGGACCAGCACTGTGTGACAAATGTATCAGTCTTCACTAACTGTGCATAGATGACTTTTTTATATTATTGCATCAGCATTTGGTTGTTTAACATACATGTGACAATAAACCACTTGTTAATATGTGTCTCTCACTCTCCACCATCATGAGTGTTAACAACCACTTGTTAATATGTGATTCTAACTCTACACCATCATGAGTGTTAACAACCACTTGTTAATATGTGACTCTAACTCTACACCATCATGAGTGTTAACAACCACTTGTTAATATGTGACTCTAACTCTACACCATCATGAGTGTTAACAACCACTTGTTAATATGTGACTCTAACTCTCCACCATCATGAGTGTTAACAACCACTTGTTAATATGTGACTCTACCTCTACACCATCATGAGTGTTAACAACCACTTGTTAATATGTGACTAACTCTCCACCATCATGAGTGTTAACAACCACTTGTTAATATGTGACTCTCACACTCCACCATCATGAATGTTAACAACCACTTGTTAATATGTGACTCTCACTCTCCACCATCATGAGTGTTAACAACCACTTGTTAATATGTGACTCTAACTCTCCACCATCATGAGTGTTAACAACCACTTGTTAATATGTGACTCTCACTCTCCACCATCATGAGTGTTAACAACCACTTGTTAATATGTGTCTCTCACTCTCCACCATCATGAGTGTTAACCACTTGTTAATATGTGTCTCTCACTCTCCACCATCATGAGTGTTAACAACCACTTGTTAATATGTGTCTCTCACTCTCCACCATCATGAGTGTTAACAACCACTTGTTAATATGTGCCTCTCACTATCCACCATAATGAGTGTTAACAACCACTTGTTAATATGTGTCTCTCACTCTCCACCATCATGAGTGTTAACAACCACTTGTTAATATGTGTCTCTCACTCTCCACCATCATGAGTGTTAACAACCACTTGTTAATATGTGTCTCTCACTCTCCACCATCATGAGTGTTAACAACCACTTGTTATTATGTGACTCTCACTCTCCACCATCATGAGTGTTAACAACCACTTGTTAATATGTGACTCTAACTCTACACCATCATGAGTGTTAACAACCACTTGTTAATATGTGTCTCTCACTCTCCACCATCATGAATGTTAACAACCACTTGTTAATATATGACTCTCCACCATCATGAGTGTTAACAACCACTTGTTAATATGTGACTCTAACACTACACCATCATGAGTGTTAACAACCACTTGTTAATATGTGACTCTAAATCTCCACCATCATGAGTGTTAACAACCACTTGTTAATATGTGACTCTAACTCTCCACCATCACGAGTGTTAACAACCACTTGTTAATATGTGTCTCTCACACTCCACCATCATGAGTGTTAACAACCCCTTGTTAATATGTGACTCTCAATCTCCACCATCATGAGTGTTAACAACCACTTGTTAATATGTGTCTCTCACTCTCCACCATCATGAGTGTTAACAACCATTTGTTAATATGTGACTCTATCTCTCCACCATCATGAGTGTTAACAACCACTTGTTAATATGTGACTCTCACTCTCCACCATCATGAGTGTTAACAACCACTTGTTAATATGTGTCTCTCACTCTCCACCATCATGAGTGTTAACAACCACTTGTTAATATGTGTCTCTCACTCTCCACCATCATGAATGTTAACAACCACTTGTTAATATATGACTCTCCACCATCATGAGTGTTAACAACCACTTGTTAATATGTGTCTCTCACTCTCCACCATCATGAGTGTTAACAACC
The DNA here is from genome assembly GCF_038502225.1 of Cherax quadricarinatus. Classification (NCBI taxonomy): domain Eukaryota; kingdom Metazoa; phylum Arthropoda; class Malacostraca; order Decapoda; family Parastacidae; genus Cherax; species Cherax quadricarinatus. The sequence goes on from NW_027195099.1 coordinate 96,072, forward strand.
ACTTGTTAATATGTGTCTCTCACTCTCCACCATCATGAGTGTTAACAACCACTTGTTAATATGTGTCTCTCACTCTCCACCATCATGAGTGTTAACAACCACTTGTTAATATGTGTCTCTCACTATCCACCATAATGAGAGTTAACAACCACTTGTTAATATGTGTCTCTCACTCTCCACCATCATGAGTGTTAACAACCACTTGTTAATATGTGTCTCTCACTCTCCACCATCATGAGTGTTAACAACCACTTGTTAATATGTGTCTCTCACTCTCCACCATCATGAGTGTTAACAACCACTTGTTAATATGTGTCTCTCACTCTCCATCATCATGAGTGTTAACAACCACTTGTTAATATGTGTCTCTCACTCTCCACCATCATGAGTGTTAACAACCACTTGTTAATATGTGTCTATCACTCTCCACCATCATGAGTGTTAACAACCATTTGTTAATATGTGACTCTATCTCTCCACCATCATGAGTGTTAACAACCACTTGTTAATATGTGTCTCTCACTCTCCACCATCATGAGTGTTAACAACCACTTGTTAATATGTGACTCTATCTCTCCACCATCATGAGTGTTAACAACAACTTGTTAATATATGACTCTATCTCTCCACCATCATGAGTGTTAACAACTACTTGTTAATAAGTGTCTCTCACTCTCCACCATCATGAGTGTTAACAACCACTTGTTAATATGTGTCTCTCACTCTCCACCATCATGAGTGTTAACAACCACTTGTTAATATGTGACTCTATATCTCCACCATCATGAGTATTAACAACCACTTGTTAATATGTGACTCTATCTATCCACCATCATGAGTGTTAACAACCACTTGTTAATATGTGTCTCTCACTCTACACCATCATGAGTGTTAACAACCACTTGTTAATATGTGTCTCTCACTCTCCACCATCATGAGTGTTAACAACCACTTGTTAATATGTGACTCTATCTCTCCACCATCATGAGTGTTAACAACCACTTGTTAATATGTGACTCTAACTCTCCACCATCATGAGTGTTAACAACTACTTGTTAATATGTGTCTCTCACTCTCCACCATCATGAGTGTTAACAACCACTTGTTAATATGTGTCTCTCACTCTCCACCATCATGAGTGTTAACAACCACTTGTTAATATGTGTCTCTCACTCTCCACCATCATGAGTGTTAACAACCACTTGTTAATATGTGACTCTCACTCTCCACCATCATGAGTGTTAACAACCACTTGTTAATATGTGACTCTAACTCTCCACCATCATGAGTGTTAACAACCACTTGTTAAAATGTGACTCTAACTCTACACCATCATGAGTGTTAACAACCACTTGTTAATATGTGACTCTACCTCTACACCATCATGAGTGTTAACAACCACTTTTTAATATGTGACTCTCACTCTCCACCATCATGAGTGTTAACAACCACTTGTTAATATGTGACTCTAACTCTCCACCATCATGAGTGTTAACAACCACTTGTTAAAATGTGACTCTAACTCTACACCATCATGAGTGTTAACAACCACTTGTTAATATGTGACTCTACCTCTACACCATCATGAGTGTTAACAACCACTTGTTAATATGTGACTAACTCTCCACCATCATGAGTGTTAACAACCACTTGTTAATATGTGACTCTCACACTCCACCATCATGAATGTTAACAACCACTTGTTAATATGTGACTCTCACTCTCCACCATCATGAGTGTTAACAACCACTTGTTAATATGTGTCTCTCACTCTCCACCATCATGAGTGTTAACAACCATTTGTTAATATGTGACTCTATCTCTCCACCATCATGAGTGTTAACAACCACTTGTTAATATGTGACTCTCACTCTCCACCATCATGAGTGTTAACAACCACTTGTTAATATGTGTCTCTCACTCTCCACCATCATGAGTGTTAACAACCACTTGTTATTATGTGACTCTCACTCTCCACCATCATGAGTGTTAACAACCACTTGTTAATATGTGACTCTAACTCTACACCATCATGAGTGTTAACAACCACTTGTTAATATGTGTCTCTCACTCTCCACCATCATGAATGTTAACAACCACTTGTTAATATATGACTCTCCACCATCATGAGTGTTAACAACCACTTGTTAATATGTGTCTCTCACTCTCCACCATCATGAGTGTTAACAACCACTTGTTAATATGTGTCTCTCACTCTCCACCATCATGAGTGTTAACAACCACTTGTTAATATGTGTCTCTCACTCTCCACCATCATGAGTGTTAACAACCACTTGTTAATATGTGTCTCTCACTCTCCACCATCATGAGTGTTAACAACCACTTGTTAAAATGTGACTCTCACTCTCCACCATCATGAGTGTTAACAACCACTTGTTAATATGTGACTCTAACTCTACACCATCATGAGTGTTAACAACCACTTGTTAATATGTGACTCTACCTCTACACCATCATGAGTGTTAACAACCACTTGTTAATATGTGACTAACTCTCCACCATCATGAGTGTTAACAACCACTTGTTAATATGTGACTCTAACTCTACACCATCATGAGTGTTAACAACCACTTGTTAATATGTGACTCTAAATCTCCACCATCATGAGTGTTAACAACCACTTGTTAATATGTGACTCTAACTCTCCACCATCACGAGTGTTAACAACCACTTGTTAATATGTGTCTCTCACACTCCACCATCATGAGTGTTAACAACCCCTTGTTAATATGTGACTCTCAATCTCCACCATCATGAGTGTTAACAACCACTTGTTAATATGTGTCTCTCACTCTCCACCATCATGAGTGTTAACAACCATTTGTTAATATGTGACTCTATCTCTCCACCATCATGAGTGTTAACAACCACTTGTTAATATGTGACTCTCACACTCCACCATCATGAGTGTTAACAACCACTTGTTAATATGTGTCTCTCACTCTCCACCATCATGAGTGTTAACAACCACTTGTTAATATGTGTCTCTCACTCTCCACCATCATGAATGTTAACAACCACTTGTTAATATATGACTCTCCACCATCATGAGTGTTAACAACCACTTGTTAATATGTGTCTCTCACTCTCCACCATCATGAGTGTTAACAACCACTTGTTAATATGTGTCTCTCACTCTCCACCATCATGAGTGTTAACAACCACTTGTTAATATGTGTCTCTCACTCTCCACCATCATGAGTGTTAACAACCACTTGTTAATATGTGTCTCTCACTATCCACCATAATGAGAGTTAACAACCACTTGTTAATATGTGTCTCTCACTCTCCACCATCATGAGTGTTAACAACCACTTGTTAATATGTGTCTCTCACTCTCCACCATCATGAGTGTTAACAACCACTTGTTAATATGTGTCTCTCACTCTCCACCATCATGAGTGTTAACAACCACTTGTTAATATGTGTCTCTCACTCTCCATCATCATGAGTGTTAACAACCACTTGTTAATATGTGTCTCTCACTCTCCACCATCATGAGTGTTAACAACCACTTGTTAATATGTGTCTATCACTCTCCACCATCATGAGTGTTAACAACCATTTGTTAATATGTGACTCTATCTCTCCACCATCATGAGTGTTAACAACTACTTGTTAATATATGACTCTATCTCTCCACCATCATGAGTGTTAACAACAACTTGTTAATATATGACTCTATCTCTCCACCATCATGAGTGTTAACAACTACTTGTTAATAAGTGTCTCTCACTCTCCACCATCATGAGTGTTAACAACCACTTGTTAATATGTGTCTCTCACTCTCCACCATCATGAGTGTTAACAACCACTTGTTAATATGTGACTATATCTCCACCATCATGAGTATTAACAACCACTTGTTAATATGTGACTCTATCTATCCACCATCATGAGTGTTAACAACCACTTGTTAATATGTGTCTCTCACTCTACACCATCATGAGTGTTAACAACCACTTGTTAATATGTGTCTCTCACTCTCCACCATCATGAGTGTTAACAACCACTTGTTAATATGTGTCTCTCACTCTCCACCATCATGAGTGTTAACAACCACTTGTTAATATGTGACTCTGTCTCTCCACTATCATGAGTGTTAACCACTTAAGTCATGTGTCTCTCACTCTCCACCTTCATGAGTGTTAACAACCACTTGTTAATATGTGACTCTATCTCTCCACCATCATGAGTGTTAACAACCACTTGTTAATATGTGACTCTAACTCTCCACCTTCATGAGTGTTAACAACTACTTGTTAATATGTGTCTCTCACTCTCCACCATCATGAGTGTTAACAACCACTTGTTAATATGTGTCTCTCACTCTCCACCATCATGAGTGTTAACAACCACTTGTTAATATGTGACTCTAACTCTCCACCATCATGAGTGTTAACAACCACTTGTTAAAATGTGACTCTAACTCTACACCATCATGAGTGTTAACAACCACTTGTTAATATGTGACTCTAACTCTACACCATCATGAGTGTTAACAACCACTTGTTAAAATGTGACTCTAACTCTACACCATCATGAGTGTTAACAACCACTTGTTAATATGTGACTCTAACTCTCCACCATCATGAGTGTTAACAACCACTTGTTAAAATGTGACTCTAACTCTACACCATCATGAGTGTTAACAACCACTTGTTAATATGTGACTCTACCTCTACACCATCATGAGTGTTAACAACCACTTGTTAATATGTGACTAACTCTCCACCATCATGAGTGTTAACAACCACTTGTTAATATGTGACTCTCACACTCCACCATCATGAATGTTAACAACCACTTGTTAATATGTGACTCTCACTCTCCACCATCATGAGTGTTAACAACCACTTGTTAATATGTGTCTCTCACTCTCCACCATCATGAGTGTTAACAACCACTTGTTAATATGTGACTCTCACTCTCCACCATCATGAGTGTTAACAACCACTTGTTAATATGTGTCTCTCACTATCCACCATAATGAGTGTTAACAACCACTTGTTAATATGTGTCTCTCACTCTCCACCATCATGAGTGTTAACAACCACTTGTTAATATGTGTCTCTCACTCTCCACCATCATGAGTGTTAACAACCACTTGTTAATATGTGACTCTCACTCTCCACCATCATGAGTGTTAACAACCACTTGTTAATATGTGACTCTCACTCTCCACCATCATGAGTGTTAACAACTACTTGTTAATATGTGTCTCTCACTCTCCACCATCATGAGTGTTAACAACCACTTGTTAATATGTGTCTCTCACTCTCCACCATCATGAGTGTTAACAACCACTTGTTAATATGTGACTCTCACTCTCCACCATCATGAGTGTTAACAACCACTTGTTAATATGTGACTCTAACTCTACACCATCATGAGTGTTAACAACCACTTGTTAATATGTGACTCTACCTCTACACCATCATGAGTGTTAACAACCACTTGTTAATATGTGACTAACTCTCCACAATCATGAGTGTTAACAACCACTTGTTAATATGTGACTCTAACTCTACACCATCATGAGTGTTAACAACCACTTGTTAATATGTGACTCTAAATCTCCACAATCATGAGTGTTAACAACCACTTGTTAATATGTGACTCTAACTCTCCACCATCACGAGTGTTAACAACCACTTGTTAATATGTGTCTCTCACACTCCACCATCATGAGTGTTAACAACCACTTGTTAATATGTGACTCTCAATCTCCACCATCATGAGTGTTAACAACCACTTGTTAATATGTGTCTCTCACTCTCCACCATCATGAGTGTTAACAACCATTTGTTAATATGTGACTCTATCTCTCCACCATCATGAGTGTTAACAACCACTTGTTAATATGTGACTCTCACTCTCCACCATCATGAGTGTTAACAACCACTTGTTAATATGTGTCTCTCACTCTCCACCATCATGAGTGTTAACAACCACTTGTTAATATGTGTCTGTCACTCTCCACCATCATGAATGTTAACAACCACTTGTTAATATATGACTCTCCACCATCATGAGTGTTAACAACCACTTGTTAATATGTGTCTCTCACCCTCCACCATCATGAGTGTTAACAACCACTTGTTAATATGTGTCTCTCACTCTCCACCATCATGAGTGTTAACAACCACTTGTTAATATGTGTCTCTCACTCTCCACCTTCATGAGTGTTAAAAACCACTTGTTAATATGTGTCTCTCACTATCCACCATAATGAGAGTTAACAACCACTTGTTAATATGTGTCTCTCACTCTCCACCTTCATGAGTGTTAAAAACCACTTGTTAATATGTGTCTCTCACTATCCACCATAATGAGAGTTAACAACCACTTGTTAATATGTGTCTCTCACTCTCCATCATCATGAGTGTTAACAACCACTTGTTAATATGTGTCTCTCACTCTCCACCATCATGAGTGTTAACAACCACTTGTTAATATGTGACTCTATCTCTCCACCATCATGAGTGTTAACAACCACTTGTTAATATGTGACTCTCACTCTCCACCATCATGAGTGTTAACAACCACTTGTTAATATGTGTCTCTCACTCTCCACCATCATGAGTGTTAACCACTTGTTAATATGTGTCTCTCACTCTCCACCATCATGAGTGTTAACAACCACTTGTTAATATGTGTCTCTCACTCTCCACCATCATGAGTGTTAACAACCACTTGTTAATATGTGCCTCTCACTATCCACCATAATGAGTGTTAACAACCACTTGTTAATATGTGTCTCTCACTCTCCACCATCATGAGTGTTAACAACCACTTGTTAATATGTGTCTCTCACTCTCCACCATCATGAGTGTTAACAACCACTTGTTAATATGTGTCTCTCACTCTCCACCATCATGAGTGTTAACAACCACTTGTTATTATGTGACTCTCACTCTCCACCATCATGAGTGTTAACAACCACTTGTTTTATATGTGACTCTAACTCTACACCATCATGAGTGTTAACAACCACTTGTTAATATGTGTCTCTCACTCTCCACCATCATGAATGTTAACAACCACTTGTTAATATTGACTCTCCACCATCATGAGTGTTAACAACCACTTGTTAATATGTGACTCTAACTCTACACCATCATGAGTGTTAACAACCACTTGTTAATATGTGACTCTACTCTCCACCATCATGAGTGTTAACAACCACTTGTTAATATGTGACTCTAAATCTCCACCATCATGAGTGTTAACAACCACTTGTTAATATGTGTCTCTCACACTCCACCATCATGAGTGTTAACAACCACTTGTTAATATGTGACTCTCAATCTCAACCATCATGAGTGTTAACCACTTGTTAATATGTGTCTCTCACTCTCCACCATCATGAGTGTTAACAACCACTTGTTAATATGTGACTCTATCTCTCCACCATCATGAGTGTTAACAACCACTTGTTAATATGTGACTCTCACTCTCCACCATCATGAGTGTTAACAACCACTTGTTAATATGTGTCTCTCACTCTCCACCATCATGAGTGTTAACAACCACTTGTTAATATGTGTCTCTCACTCTCCACCATCATGAGTGTTAACAACCACTTGTTAATATGTGACTCTAACTCTCCACCATCATGAGTGTTAACAACCACTTGTTAATATGTGTCTCTCACTCTCCACCATCATGAGTGTTAACAACCACTTGTTAATATGTGTCTCTCACTCTCCACCATCATGAGTGTTAACAACCACTTGTTAATATGTGTCTCTCACTCTCCACCATCATGAGTGTTAACAACCACTTGTTAATATGTGTCTCTCACTCTCCACCATCATGAGTGTTAACAACCACTTGTTAATATGTGTCTCTCACTCTCCACCATCATGAGTGTTAACAACCACTTGTTAATATGTGTCTCTCACTCTCCACCATCATGAGTGTTAACAACCACTTGTTAATATGTGTCTCTCACTCTCCACCATCATGAGTGTTAACAACCACTTGTTAATATGTGTCTCTCACTCTCCACCATCATGTGTGTTAACCACTTGTTAATATGTGTCTCTCACTCTCCACCATCATGAGTGTTAACAACCACTTGTTAATATGTGTCTCTCACTCTCCACCATCATGAGTGTTAACAACCACTTGTTAATATGTGTCTATCACTCTCCACCATCATGAGTGTTAACAACCATTTGTTAATATGTGACTCTATCTCTCCACCATCATGAGTGTTAACAACTACTTGTTAATATATGACTCTATCTCTCCACCATCATGAGTGTTAACAACCACTTGTTAATATATGACTCTATCTCTCCACCATCATGAGTGTTAACAACTACTTGTTAATAAGTGTCTCTCACTCTCCACCATCATGTTAACAACCACTTGTTAATATGTACTCTCACTCTCCACCATCATGAGTGTTAACAACCTTGTTAATATGTGTCTATCACTCTCCACCATCATGAGTGTTAACAACCATTTGTTAATATGTGACTCTATCTCTCCACCATCATGAGTGTTAACAACAACTTGTTAATATGTGTCTCTATCTCTCCACCATCATGAGTGTTAACAACCACTTGTTAATATGTGACTCTAACTCTCCACCATCATGAGTGTTAACAACTACTTGTTAATATGTGTCTCTCACTCTCCACCATCATGAATGTTAACAACCACTTGTTAATATGTGACTCTAACTCTCCACCATCATGAGTGTTAACCACTTGTTAATATGTGTCTCTCACTCTCCACCATCATGAGTGTTAACAACCACTTGTTAATATGTGTCTCTCACTCTCCACCATCATGAGTGTTAACAACCACTTGTTAATATGTGTCTCTCACTCTCCACCATCATGAGTGTTAACAACCACTTGTTAATATGTGTCTCTCACTCTCCACCATCATGAGTGTTAACAACCACTTGTTAATATGTGTCTCTCACTCTCCACCATCATGAGTGTTAACAACCACTTGTTAATATGTGTCTCTCACTCTCCACCATCATGAGTGTTAACAACCACTTGTTAATATGTGACTCTCACTCTCCACCATCATGAGTGTTAACAACCACTTGTTAATATGTGTCTCTCACTCTCCACCATCATGAGTGTTAACAACCACTTGTTAATATGTGACTCTCACTCTCCACCATCATGAGTGTTAACAACCACTTGTTAATATGTGACTCTAACTCTCCACCATCATGAGTGTTAACAACCACTTGTTAATATGTGACTCTAACTCTACACCATCATGAGTGTTAACAACCACTTGTTAATATGTGACTCTACCTCTACACCATCATGAGTGTTAACAACCACTTGTTAATATGTCACTCTCCACCATCATGAGTGTTAACAACCACTTGTTAATATGTGACTCTCACTCTCCACCATCATGAGTGTTAACTCTCCACCACATGAGTGTTAACAACCACTTGTTAATATGTGTCTCTAACTCTCCACCATCATGAGTGTTAACAACCACTTGTTAATATGTGACTCTCAATCTCCACCATCATGAGTATTAACAACCACTTGTTAATATGTGACTCTCACTCTCCACCATCATGAGTGTTAACAACCACTTGTTAATATGTGACTCTCACTCTCCACCATCATGAGTGTTAACAACCACTTGTTAATATGTGACTCTAACTCTCCACCATCATGAGTGTTAACAACCACTTGTTAATATGTGTCTCTCACTCTCCACCATCATGAGTGTTAACAACCACTTGTTAATATGTGACTCTCTCTCACCACCATCATGAGTGTTAACAACCACTTGTTAATATGTGACTCTCACTCTCCACCATCATGAGTGTTAACAACCACTTGTTAATATGTGTCTCTCACTCTCCACCATCATGAGTGTTAACAACCACTTGTTAATATGTGTCTCTCACTCTCCACCATCATGAGTGTTAACAACCACTTGTTAATATGTGTCTCTCACTCTCCACCATCATGAGTGTTAACAACCACTTGTTAATATGTGTCTCTCACTCTCCACCATCATGAGTGTTAACAACCACTTGTTAATATGTGTCTCTCACTCTCCACCATCATGAGTGTTAACAACCACTTGTTAATATGTGTCTCTCACTCTCCACCATCATGAGTGTTAACAACCACTTGTTAATATGTGTCTCTCACTATCCACCATAATGAGAGTTAACAACCACTTGTTAATATGTGTCTCTCACTCTCCACCATCATGAGTGTTAACAACCACTTGTTAATATGTGTCTCTCACTCTCCACCATCATGAGTGTTAACAACCACTTGTTAATATGTGTCTCTCACTCTCCACCATCATGAGTGTTAACAACCACTTGTTAATATGTGTCTCTCACTCTCCATCATCATGAGTGTTAACAACCACTTGTTAATATGTGTCTCTCACTCTCCACCATCATGAGTGTTAACAACCACTTGTTAATATGTGTCTATCACTCTCCACCATCATGAGTGTTAACAACCATTTGTTAATATGTGACTCTATCTCTCCACCATCATGAGTGTTAACAACTACTTGTTAATATATGACTCTATCTCTCCACCATCATGAGTGTTAACAACAACTTGTTAATATATGACTCTATCTCTCCACCATCATGAGTGTTAACAACTACTTGTTAATAAGTGTCTCTCACTCTCCACCATCATGAGTGTTAACAACCACTTGTTAATATGTGTCTCTCACTCTCCACCATCATGAGTGTTAACAACCACTTGTTAATATGTGACTCTATATCTCCACCATCATGAGTATTAACAACCACTTGTTAATATGTGACTCTATCTATCCACCATCATGAGTGTTAACAACCACTTGTTAATATGTGACTCTAACTCTCCACCATCATGAGTGTTAACAACTACTTGTTAATATGTGTCTCTCACTCTCCACCATCATGAGTGTTAACAACCAATTGTTAATATTTGTCTCTCACTCTCCACCATCATGAGTGTTAACAACCACTTGTTAATATGTGTCTCTCACTCTCCACCATCATGTGTGTTAACAACCACTTGTTAATATGTGTCTCTCACTCTACACCATCATGAGTGTTAACAACCACTTGTTAATATGTGTCTCTCACTCTCCACCATCATGAGTGTTAACAACCACTTGTTAATATGTGTCTCTCACTCTCCACCATCATGAGTGTTAACAACCACTTGTTAATATGTGTTAACCACTAAGTCTCTCCACCACCTTCATGAGTGTTAACAACCACTTGTTAATATGTGACTCTATCTCTCCACCATCATGAGTGTTAACAACCACTTGTTAATATGTGACTCTAACTCTCCACCATCATGAGTGTTAACAACTACTTGTTAATATGTGTCTCTCACTCTCCACCATCATGAATGTTAACAACCACTTGTTAATATGTGACTCTAACTCTCCACCATCATGAGTGTTAATTACTACTTGTTAATATGTGACTCTAACTCTCCACCATCATGAGTGTTAACCACTTGTTAATATGTGTCTCTCACTCTCCACCATCATGAGTGTTAACAACCACTTGTTAATATGTGTCTCTCACTCTCCACCATCATGAGTGTTAACAACCACTTGTTAATATGTGTCTCTCACTCTCCACCATCATGAGTGTTAACAACCACTTGTTAATATGTGACTCTCACTCTCCACCATCATGAGTGTTAACAACCACTTGTTAATATGTGTCTCTCACTCTCCACCATCATGAGTGTTAACAACCACTTGTTAATATGTGTATCTCACTCTCCACCATCATGAGTGTTAACAACCACTTGTTAATATGTGTCTCTCACTCTCCACCATCATGCGTGTTAACAACCACTTGTTAATATGTGTCTCTCACTCTCCACCATCATGAGTGTTAACCACTTGTTAATATGTGTCTTCACTCTCCACCATCATGAGTGTTAACAACCACTTGTTAATATGTGTCTCTCACTCTCCACCATCATGAGTGTTAACAACCATTTGTTAATATGTGTCTATCACTCTCCACCATCATGAGTGTTAACAACCATTTGTTAATATGTGACTCTATCTCTCCACCATCATGAGTGTTAACAACTACTTGTTAATATATGACTCTATCTCTCCACCATCATGAGTGTTAACAACCACTTGTTAATATATGACTCTATCTCTCCACCATCATGAGTGTTAACAACTACTTGTTAATAAGTGTCTCTCACTCTCCACCATCATGAATGTTAACAACCACTTGTTAATATGTGACTCTCACTCTCCACCATCATGAGTGTTAACAACCATTTGTTAATATGTGTCTATCACTCTCCACCATCATGAGTGTTAACAACCATTTGTTAATATGTGACTCTATCTCTCCACCATCATGAGTGTTAACAACTACTTGTTAATATATGACTCTATCTCTCCACCATCATGAGTGTTAACAACCACTTGTTAATATATGACTCTATCTCTCCACCATCATGAGTGTTAACAACTACTTGTTAATAAGTGTCTCTCACTCTCCACCATCATGAATGTTAACAACCACTTGTTAATATGTGACTCTAACTCTCCACCATCATGAGTGTTAACAACCACTTGTTAATATGTGTCTCTCACTCTCCACCATCATGAGTGTTAACAACCACTTGTTAATATGTGTCTCTCACTCTCCACCATCATGAGTGTTAACAACCACTTGTTAATATGTGTCTCTCACTCTCCACCATCATGAGTGTTAACAACCACTTGTTAATATGTGTCTCTCACTCTCCACCATCATGAGTGTTAACAACCACTTGTTAATATTTGTCTCTCACTCTCCACCATCATGAGTGTTAACCACCACTTGTTAATATGTGTCTCTCACTCTCCACCTCTCACTCTCCACTATCATGAGTGTTAACCACTTGTTAATATGTGTCTCTCACTCTCCACCTTCATGAGTGTTAACAACCACTTGTTAATATGTGACTCTATCTCTCCACCATCATGAGTGTTAACAACCACTTGTTAATATGTGACTCTAACTCTCCACCATCATGAGTGTTAACAACTACTTGTTAATATGTGTCTCTCACTCTCCACCATCATGAATGTTAACAACCACTTGTTAATATGTGACTCTAACTCTCCACCATCATGAGTGTTAATTACTACTTGTTAATATGTGTCTCTCACTCTCCACCATCATGAGTGTTAACAACCACTTGTTAATATGTGATCTCTTGTTAATATATGACTCTCCACCATCATGAGTGTTAACAACCACTTGTTAATATGTGTCTCTCACTCTCCACCATCATGAGTGTTAACAACCACTTGTTAATATGTGTCTCTCACTCTCCACCATCATGAGTGTTAACAACCACTTGTTAATATGTGTCTCTCACTCTCCACCATCATGAGTGTTAACAACCACTTGTTAATATGTGTCTCTCACTATCCACCATAATGAGTGTTAACAACCACTTGTTAATATGTGTCTCTCACTCTCCACCATCATGAGTGTTAACAACCACTTGTTAATATGTGTCTCTCACTCTCCACCATCATGAGTGTTAACAACCACTTGTTAATATGTGTCTCTCACTCTCCACCATCATGAGTGTTAACAACCACTTGTTAATATGTGTCTCTCACTCTCCACCATCATGAGTGTTAACAACCACTTGTTAATATGTGTCTCTCACTCTCCACCATCATGTGTGTTAACAACCACTTGTTAATATGTGTCTCTCACTCTCCACCATCATGAGTGTTAACAACCATTTGTTAATATGTGACTCTATCTCTCCACCATCATGAGTGTTAACAATACTTGTGACTCTATCTCTCCACCATCATGAGTGTTAACAACTACTTGTTAATATGTGACTCTCACTCTCCACCATCATGAGTGTTAACAACTACTTGTTAATATGTGTCTCTCACTCTCCACCATCATGAGTGTTAACAACCACTTGTTAATATGTGTCTCTCACTCTCCACCATCATGAGTGTTAACAACCACTTGTTAATATGTGACTCTATCTCTCCACCATCATGAGTGTTAACAACCACTTGTTAATATGTGACTCTATCTCTCCACCATCATGAGTGTTAACAACCACTTGTTAATATGTGACTCTAACTCTCCACCATCATGAGTGTTAACCACTTGTTAATATGTGTCTCTCACTCTCCACCATCATGAGTGTTAACAACCACTTGTTAATATGTGTCTCTCACTCTCCACCATCATGAGTGTTAACTCTCTCTCACTCTCCACCATCATGAGTGTTAACAACCACTTGTTAATATGTGTCTCTCACTCTCCACCATCATGAGTGTTAAAAACCACTTGTTAATATGTGACTCTCACTCTCCACCATCATGAGTGTTAACAACCACTTGTTAATATGTGACTCTCACTCTCCACCATCATGAGTGTTAACAACCACTTGTTAATATGTGTCTCTCACTCTCCACCATCATGAGTGTTAACAACCACTTGTTAATATGTGTCTCTCACTCTCCACCATCATGAGTGTTAACAACCACTTGTTAATATGTGACTCTCACTCTCCACCATCATGAGTGTTAACAACCACTTGTTAATATGTGTCTCTCACTCTCCACCATCATGAGTGTTAACAACCACTTGTTAATATGTGTCTCTCACTCTCCACCATCATGAGTGTTAACAACCACTTGTTAATATGTGTCTCTCACTCTCCACCATCATGAGTGTTAACAACCACTTGTTAATATGTGTCTATCACTCTCCACCATCATGAGTGTTAACAACCATTTGTTAATATGTGACTCTATCTCTCCACCATCATGAGTGTTAACAACTACTTGTTAATATATGACTCTATCTCTCCACCATCATGAGTGTTAACAACAACTTGTTAATATATGACTTGTTCCACCATATGAGTGTTAACAACTACTTGTTAATAAGTGTCTCTCACTCTCCACCATCATGAGTGTTAACAACCACTTGTTAATATGTGTCTCTCACTCTCCACCATCATGAGTGTTAACAACCACTTGTTAATATGTGACTCTATCACTCTCCACCATCATGAGTGTTAACAACCACTTGTTAATATGTGACTCTATCCACCATCATGAGTGTTAACAACCACTTGTTAATATGTGACTCTAACTCTCCACCATCATGAGTGTTAACAACCACTTGTTAATATGTGTCTCTCACTCTCCACCATCATGAGTGTTAACAACCACTTGTTAATATGTGTCTCTCACTCTCCACCATCATGAGTGTTAACAACCACTTGTTAATATGTGTCTCTCACTCTCCACCATCATGAGTGTTAACAACCACTTGTTAATATGTGTCTCTCACTCTCCACCATCATGAGTGTTAACAACCACTTGTTAATATGTGTCTCTCACTCTCCACCATCATGAGTGTTAACAACCACTTGTTAATATGTGTCTCTCACTCTCCACCATCATGAGTGTTAACAACCACTTGTTAATATGTGTCTCTCACTCTCCACCATCATGAGTGTTAACAACCACTTGTTAATATGTGTCTCTCACTCTCCATCATCATGAGTGTTAACAACCACTTGTTAATATGTGTCTCTCACTCTCCACCATCATGAGTGTTAACAACCACTTGTTAATATGTGTCTATCACTCTCCACCATCATGAGTGTTAACAACCATTTGTTAATATGTGACTCTATCTCTCCACCATCATGAGTGTTAACAACTACTTGTTAATATATGACTCTATCTCTCCACCATCATGAGTGTTAACAACCACTTGTTAATATATGACTCTATCTCTCCACCATCATGAGTGTTAACAACTACTTGTTAATAAGTGTCTCTCACTCTCCACCATCATGAGTGTTAACAACCACTTGTTAATATGTGACTCTGTCTCTCCACTATCATGAGTGTTAACAACCACTTGTTAATATGTGACTCTATCACTCTCCACCATCATGAGTGTTAACAACCACTTGTTAATATGTGACTCTACTCTCCACCATCATGAGTGTTAACAACCACTTGTTAATATGTGTCTCTCACTCTCCACCATCATGAGTGTTAACAACCACTTGTTAATATGTGTCTCTCACTCTCCACCATCATGAGTGTTAACAACCACTTGTTAATATGTGTCTCTCACTCTCCACCATCATGAGTGTTAACAACCACTTGTTAATATGTTAATATGTGACTCTATCTCTCCACCATCATGAGTGTTAACAACCACTTGTTAATATGTGACTCTAACTCTCCACCATCATGAGTGTTAACAACCACTTGTTAATATGTGTCTCTCACTCTCCACCATCATGAGTGTTAACAACCAATTGTTAATATTTGTCTCTCACTCTCCACCATCATGAGTGTTAACAACCACTTGTTAATATGTGTCTCTCACTCTCCACCATCATGAGTGTTAACAACCACTTGTTAATATGTGTCTCTCACTCTACACCATCATGAGTGTTAACAACCACTTGTTAATATGTGTCTCTCACTCTCCACCATCATGAGTGTTAACAACCACTTGTTAATATGTGTCTCTCACTCTCCACCTTCATGAGTGTTAACAACCACTTGTTAATATGTGACTCTGTCTCTCCACTATCATGAGTGTTAACCACTTAAGTCATGTGTCTCTCACTCTCCACCTTCATGAGTGTTAACAACCACTTGTTAATATGTGACTCTATCTCTCCACCATCATGAGTGTTAACAACCACTTGTTAATATGTGACTCTAACTCTCCACCATCATGAGTGTTAACAACTACTTGTTAATATGTGTCTCTCACTCTCCACCATCATGAATGTTAACAACCACTTGTTAATATGTGACTCTAACTCTCCACCATCATGAGTGTTAATTACTACTTGTTAATATGTGACTCTAACTCTCCACCATCATGAGTGTTAACCACTTGTTAATATGTGTCTCTCACTCTCCACCATCATGAGTGTTAACAACCACTTGTTAATATGTGTCTCTCACTCTCCACCATCATGAGTGTTAACAACCACTTGTTAATATGTGACTCTCACTCTCCACCATCATGAGTGTTAACAACCACTTGTTAATATGTGACTCTCACTCTCCACCATCATGAGTGTTAACAACCACTTGTTAATATGTGTCTCTCACTCTCCACCATCATGAGTGTTAACAACCACTTGTTAATATGTGTCTCTCACTCTCCACCATCATGAGTGTTAACAACCACTTGTTAATATGTGACTCTCACTCTCCACCATCATGAGTGTTAACAACCACTTGTTAATATGTGACTCTCACTCTCCACCATCATGAGTGTTAACAACCACTTGTTAATATGTGTCTCTCACTCTCCACCATCATGAGTGTTAACAACCACTTGTTAATATGTGTCTCTCACTCTCCACCATCATGAGTGTTAACAACCACTTGTTAATATGTGTCTCTCACTCTCCACCATCATGAGTGTTAACAACCACTTGTTAATATGTGTCTCTCACTCTCCACCATCATGAGTGTTAACAACCACTTGTTAATATGTGTCTCTCACTCTCCACCATCATGAGTGTTAACAACCACTTGTTAATATGTGTCTCTCACTCTCCACCATCATGAGTGTTAACAACCACTTGTTAATATGTGTCTCTCACTCTCCACCATCATGAGTGTTAACAACCACTTGTTAATATGTGACTCTAACTCTCCACCATCATGAGTGTTAACAACTACTTGTTAATATGTGACTCTCACTCTCCACCATCATGAGTGTTAACAACTACTTGTTAATATGTGACTCTCACTCTCCACCATCATGAGTGTTAACAACCACTTGTTAATATGTGTCTCTCACTCTCCACCATCATGAGTGTTAACAACCACTTGTTAATATGTGTCTCTCACTCTCCACCATCATGAGTGTTAACAACCACTTGTTAATATGTGTCTCTCACTCTCCACCATCATGAGTGTTAACAACCACTTGTTAATATGTGACTCTCACTCTCCACCATCATGAGTGTTAACAACCACTTGTTAATATGTGACTCTCACTCTCCACCATCATGAGTGTTAACAACCACTTGTTAATATGTGACTCTCACTCTCCACCATCATGAGTGTTAACAACCACTTGTTAATATGTGTCTCTCACTCTCCACCATCATGAGTGTTAACAACCACTTGTTAATATGTGTCTCTCACTCTCCACCATCATGAGTGTTAACAACCACTTGTTAAAATGTGACTCTAACTCTACACCATCATGAGTGTTAACAACCGCTTGTTAATATGTGTCTCTCACTCTCCACCATCATGAGTGTTAACAACCACTTGTGAATATGTGTCTCTCACTCTCCACCATCATGAGTGTTAACAACCACTTGTTAATATGTGTCTCTCACTCTCCACCATCATGAGTGTTAACAACCACTTGTTAATATGTGACTCTCACTCTCCACCATCATGAGTGTTAACAACCACTTGTTAATATGTGACTCTCACTCTCCACCATCATGAGTGTTAACAACCACTTGTTAATATGTGTCTCTCACTCTCCACCATCATGAGTGTTAACAACCACTTGTTAATATGTGACTCTCACTCTCCACCATCATGAGTGTTAACAACCACTTGTTAATATGTGTCTCTCACTCTCCACCATCATGAGTGTTAACAACCATTTGTTAATATGTGACTCTATCTCTCCACCATCATGAGTGTTAACAACCACTTGTTAATATGTGACTCTCACTCTCCACCATCATGAGTGTTAACAACCACTTGTTAATATGTGTCTCTCACTCTCCACCATCATGAGTGTTAACAACCACTTGTTAATATGTGTCTCTCACTCTCCACCATCATGAATGTTAACAACCACTTGTTAATATATGACTCTCCACCATCATGAGTGTTAACAACCACTTGTTAATATGTGTCTCTCACTCTCCACCATCATGAGTGTTAACAACCACTTGTTAATATGTGTCTCTCACTCTCCACCATCATGAGTGTTAACAACCACTTGTTAATATGTGTCTCTCACTCTCCACCATCATGAGTGTTAACAACCACTTGTTAATATGTGTCTCTCACTATCCACCATAATGAGAGTTAACAACCACTTGTTAATATGTGTCTCTCACTCTCCACCATCATGAGTGTTAACAACCACTTGTTAATATGTGTCTCTCACTCTCCACCATCATGAGTGTTAACAACCACTTGTTAATATGTGTCTCTCACTCTCCACCATCATGAGTGTTAACAACCACTTGTTAATATGTGTCTCTCACTCTCCATCATCATGAGTGTTAACAACCACTTGTTAATATGTGTCTCTCACTCTCCACCATCATGAGTGTTAACAACCACTTGTTAATATGTGTCTATCACTCTCCACCATCATGAGTGTTAACAACCATTTGTTAATATGTGACTCTATCTCTCCACCATCATGAGTGTTAACAACTACTTGTTAATATATGACTCTATCTCTCCACCATCATGAGTGTTAACAACAACTTGTTAATATATGACTCTATCTCTCCACCATCATGAGTGTTAACAACTACTTGTTAATAAGTGTCTCTCACTCTCCACCATCATGAGTGTTAACAACCACTTGTTAATATGTGTCTCTCACTCTCCACCATCATGAGTGTTAACAACCACTTGTTAATATGTGACTCTATATCTCCACCATCATGAGTATTAACAACCACTTGTTAATATGTGACTCTATCTATCCACCATCATGAGTGTTAACAACCACTTGTTAATATGTGACTCTAACTCTCCACCATCATGAGTGTTAACAACTACTTGTTAATATGTGTCTCTCACTCTCCACCATCATGAGTGTTAACAACCAATTGTTAATATTTGTCTCTCACTCTCCACCATCATGAGTGTTAACAACCACTTGTTAATATGTGTCTCTCACTCTCCACCATCATGTGTGTTAACAACCACTTGTTAATATGTGTCTCTCACTCTACACCATCATGAGTGTTAACAACCACTTGTTAATATGTGTCTCTCACTCTCCACCATCATGAGTGTTAACAACCACTTGTTAATATGTGTCTCTCACTCTCCACCTTCATGAGTGTTAACAACCACTTGTTAATATGTGACTCTGTCTCTCCACTATCATGAGTGTTAACCACTTAAGTCATGTGTCTCTCACTCTCCACCTTCATGAGTGTTAACAACCACTTGTTAATATGTGACTCTATCTCTCCACCATCATGAGTGTTAACAACCACTTGTTAATATGTGACTCTAACTCTCCACCATCATGAGTGTTAACAACTACTTGTTAATATGTGTCTCTCACTCTCCACCATCATGAATGTTAACAACCACTTGTTAATATGTGACTCTAACTCTCCACCATCATGAGTGTTAATTACTACTTGTTAATATGTGACTCTAACTCTCCACCATCATGAGTGTTAACCACTTGTTAATATGTGTCTCTCACTCTCCACCATCATGAGTGTTAACAACCACTTGTTAATATGTGTCTCTCACTCTCCACCATCATGAGTGTTAACAACCACTTGTTAATATGTGTCTCTCACTCTCCACCATCATGAGTGTTAACAACCACTTGTTAATATGTGACTCTCACTCTCCACCATCATGAGTGTTAACAACCACTTGTTAATATGTGTCTCTCACTCTCCACCATCATGAGTGTTAACAACCACTTGTTAATATGTGTATCTCACTCTCCACCATCATGAGTGTTAACAACCACTTGTTAATATGTGTCTCTCACTCTCCACCATCATGCGTGTTAACAACCACTTGTTAATATGTGTCTCTCACTCTCCACCATCATGAGTGTTAACCACTTGTTAATATGTGTCTTCACTCTCCACCATCATGAGTGTTAACAACCACTTGTTAATATGTGTCTCTCACTCTCCACCATCATGAGTGTTAACAACCATTTGTTAATATGTGTCTATCACTCTCCACCATCATGAGTGTTAACAACCATTTGTTAATATGTGACTCTATCTCTCCACCATCATGAGTGTTAACAACTACTTGTTAATATATGACTCTATCTCTCCACCATCATGAGTGTTAACAACCACTTGTTAATATATGACTCTATCTCTCCACCATCATGAGTGTTAACAACTACTTGTTAATAAGTGTCTCTCACTCTCCACCTCATGAATGTTAACAACCACTTGTTAATATGTGACTCTCACTCTCCACCATCATGAGTGTTAACAACCATTTGTTAATATGTGTCTATCACTCTCCACCATCATGAGTGTTAACAACCATTTGTTAATATGTGACTCTATCTCTCCACCATCATGAGTGTTAACAACTACTTGTTAATATATGACTCTATCTCTCCACCATCATGAGTGTTAACAACCACTTGTTAATATATGACTCTATCTCTCCACCATCATGAGTGTTAACAACTACTTGTTAATAAGTGTCTCTCACTCTCCACCATCATGAATGTTAACAACCACTTGTTAATATGTGACTCTAACTCTCCACCATCATGAGTGTTAACAACTACTTGTTAATATGTGTCTCTCACTCTCCACCATCATGAGTGTTAACAACCAATTGTTAATATCTGACTCTATCTCTCCACCATCATGAGTGTTAACAACCACTTGTTAATATGTGACTCTCACTCTCCACCATCATGAGTGTTAACAACCACTTGTTAATATGTGTCTCTCACTCTCCACCATCATGAGTGTTAACAACCAATTGTCTCTCACTCTCCACCATCATGAGTGTTAACAACCACTTGTTAATATGTGTCTCTCACTCTCCACCATCATGAGTGTTAACAACCACTTGTTAATATGTGTCTCTCACTCTCCACCATCATGAGTGTTAACAACCACTTGTTCACTCTCCACCTTCATGAGTGTTAACAACCACTTGTTAATATGTGACTCTGTCTCTCCACTATCATGAGTGTTAACCACTTGTTAATATGTGTCTCTCACTCTCCACCTTCATGAGTGTTAACAACCACTTGTTAATATGTGACTCTATCTCTCCACCATCATGAGTGTTAACAACCACTTGTTAATATGTGACTCTAACTCTCCACCATCATGAGTGTTAACAACTACTTGTTAATATGTGTCTCTCACTCTCCACCATCATGAATGTTAACAACCACTTGTTAATATGTGACTCTAACTCTCCACCATCATGAGTGTTAATTACTACTTGTTAATATGTGACTCTCACTCTCCACCATCATGAGTGTTAACAACCACTTGTTAATATGTGTCTCTCACTCTCCACCATCATGAGTGTTAACAACCACTTGTTAATATGTGTCTCTCACTCTCCACCATCATGAGTGTTAACAACCACTTGTTAATATATGACTCTCACTCTCCACCATCATGAGTGTTAACAACCACTTGTTAATATGTGACTCTCACTCTCCACCATCATGAGTGTTAACAACCACTTGTTAATATGTGTCTCTCACTCTCCACCATCATGAGTGTTAACAACCACTTGTTAATATGTGTCTCTCACTCTCCACCATCATGAGTGTTAACAACCACTTGTTAATATGTGTCTCTCACTCTCCACCATCATGAGTGTTAACAACCACTTGTTAATATGTGACTCTCACTCTCCACCATCATGAGTGTTAACAACCACTTGTTAATATGTGTCTCTCACTCTCCACCATCATGAGTGTTAACAACCACTTGTTAATATGTGTCTCTCACTCTCCACCATCATGAGTGTTAACAACCACTTGTTAATATGTGTCTCTCACTCTCCACCATCATGAGTGTTAACAACCACTTGTTAATATGTGACTCTCACTCTCCACCATCATGAGTGTTAACAACCACTTGTTAATATGTGACTCTACTCTCTCCACCATCATGAGTGTTAACAACCACTTGTTAATATGTGACTCTACTCTCCACCATCATGAGTGTTAACAACCACTTGTTAATATGTGTCTCTCACTCTCCACCATCATGAGTGTTAACAACCACTTGTTAATATGTGACTCTAACTCTCCACCATCATGAGTGTTAACAACCACTTGTTAATATGTGTCTCTCACTCTCCACCATCATGAGTGTTAACAACCACTTGTTAATAACTCCACCATCATGAGTGTTAACAACCACTTGTTAATATGTGTCTCTCACTCTCCACCATCATGAGTGTTAACAACCACTTGTTAATATGTGTCTCTCACTCTCCACCATCATGAGTGTTAACAACCACTTGTTAATATGTGTCTCTCACTCTCCACCATCATGAGTGTTAACAACCACTTGTTAATATGTGTCTCTCACTCTCCACCATCATGAGTGTTAACAACCACTTGTTAATATGTGTCTCTCACTCTCCACCTTCATGAGTGTTAACAACCACTTGTTAATATGTGACTCTGTCTCTCCACTATCATGAGTGTTAACCACTTGTTAATATGTGTCTCTCACTCTCCACCTTCATGAGTGTTAACAACCACTTGTTAATATGTGACTCTATCTCTCCACCATCATGAGTGTTAACAACCACTTGTTAATATGTGACTCTAACTCTCCACCATCATGAGTGTTAACAACTACTTGTTAATATGTGTCTCTCACTCTCCACCATCATGAATGTTAACAACCACTTGTTAATATGTGACTCTAACTCTCCACCATCATGAGTGTTAATTACTACTTGTTAATATGTGTCTCTCACTCTCCACCATCATGAGTGTTAACAACCACTTGTTAATATGTGTCTCTCACTCTCCACCATCATGAATGTTAACAACCACTTGTTAATATATGACTCTCCACCATCATGAGTGTTAACAACCACTTGTTAATATGTGTCTCTCACTCTCCACCATCATGAGTGTTAACAACCACTTGTTAATATGTGTCTCTCACTCTCCACCATCATGAGTGTTAACAACCACTTGTTAATATGTGTCTCTCACTCTCCACCATCATGAGTGTTAACAACCACTTGTTAATATGTGTCTCTCACTATCCACCATAATGAGAGTTAACAACCACTTGTTAATATGTGTCTCTCACTCTCCACCATCATGAGTGTTAACAACCACTTGTTAATATGTGTCTCTCACTCTCCACCATCATGAGTGTTAACAACCACTTGTTAATATGTGTCTCTCACTCTCCACCATCATGAGTGTTAACAACCACTTGTTAATATGTGTCTCTCACTCTCCATCATCATGAGTGTTAACAACCACTTGTTAATATGTGTCTCTCACTCTCCACCATCATGAGTGTTAACAACCACTTGTTAATATGTGTCTATCACTCTCCACCATCATGAGTGTTAACAACCATTTGTTAATATGTGACTCTATCTCTCCACCATCATGAGTGTTAACAACTACTTGTTAATATATGACTCTATCTCTCCACCATCATGAGTGTTAACAACAACTTGTTAATATATGACTCTATCTCTCCACCATCATGAGTGTTAACAACTACTTGTTAATAAGTGTCTCTCACTCTCCACCATCATGAGTGTTAACAACCACTTGTTAATATGTGTCTCTCACTCTCCACCATCATGAGTGTTAACAACCACTTGTTAATATGTGACTCTATATCTCCACCATCATGAGTATTAACAACCACTTGTTAATATGTGACTCTATCTATCCACCATCATGAGTGTTAACAACCACTTGTTAATATGTGACTCTAACTCTCCACCATCATGAGTGTTAACAACTACTTGTTAATATGTGTCTCTCACTCTCCACCATCATGAGTGTTAACAACCAATTGTTAATATTTGTCTCTCACTCTCCACCATCATGAGTGTTAACAACCACTTGTTAATATGTGTCTCTCACTCTCCACCATCATGTGTGTTAACAACCACTTGTTAATATGTGTCTCTCACTCTACACCATCATGAGTGTTAACAACCACTTGTTAATATGTGTCTCTCACTCTCCACCATCATGAGTGTTAACAACCACTTGTTAATATGTGTCTCTCACTCTCCACCTTCATGAGTGTTAACAACCACTTGTTAATATGTGACTCTGTCTCTCCACTATCATGAGTGTTAACCACTTAAGTCATGTGTCTCTCACTCTCCACCTTCATGAGTGTTAACAACCACTTGTTAATATGTGACTCTATCTCTCCACCATCATGAGTGTTAACAACCACTTGTTAATATGTGACTCTAACTCTCCACCATCATGAGTGTTAACAACTACTTGTTAATATGTGTCTCTCACTCTCCACCATCATGAATGTTAACAACCACTTGTTAATATGTGACTCTAACTCTCCACCATCATGAGTGTTAATTACTACTTGTTAATATGTGACTCTAACTCTCCACCATCATGAGTGTTAACCACTTGTTAATATGTGTCTCTCACTCTCCACCATCATGAGTGTTAACAACCACTTGTTAATATGTGTCTCTCACTCTCCACCATCATGAGTGTTAACAACCACTTGTTAATATGTCTCTCACTCTCCACCATCATGAGTGTTAACAACCACTTGTTAATATGTGACTCTCACTCTCCACCATCATGAGTGTTAACAACCACTTGTTAATATGTGTCTCTCACTCTCCACCATCATGAGTGTTAACAACCACTTGTTAATATGTGTATCTCACTCTCCACCATCATGAGTGTTAACAACCACTTGTTAATATGTGTCTCTCACTCTCCACCATCATGCGTGTTAACAACCACTTGTTAATATGTGTCTCTCACTCTCCACCATCATGAGTGTTAACCACTTGTTAATATGTGTCTTCACTCTCCACCATCATGAGTGTTAACAACCACTTGTTAATATGTGTCTCTCACTCTCCACCATCATGAGTGTTAACAACCATTTGTTAATATGTGTCTATCACTCTCCACCATCATGAGTGTTAACAACCATTTGTTAATATGTGACTCTATCTCTCCACCATCATGAGTGTTAACAACTACTTGTTAATATATGACTCTATCTCTCCACCATCATGAGTGTTAACAACCACTTGTTAATATATGACTCTATCTCTCCACCATCATGAGTGTTAACAACTACTTGTTAATAAGTGTCTCTCACTCTCCACCATCATGAATGTTAACAACCACTTGTTAATATGTGACTCTCACTCTCCACCATCATGAGTGTTAACAACCATTTGTTAATATGTGTCTATCACTCTCCACCATCATGAGTGTTAACAACCATTTGTTAATATGTGACTCTATCTCTCCACCATCATGAGTGTTAACAACCACTTGTTAATATGTGACTCTCACTCTCCACCATCATGAGTGTTAACAACCACTTGTTAATATGTGACTCTCACTCTCCACCATCATGAGTGTTAACAACCACTTGTTAATATGTGTCTCTCACTCTCCACCATCATGAGTGTTAACAACCACTTGTTAATATGTGACTCTCACTCTCCACCATCATGAGTGTTAACAACAACTTGTTAATATGTGACTCTGTCTCTCCACTATCATGAGTGTTAACCACTTGTTAATATGTGTCTCTCACTCTCCACCATCATGAGTGTTAACAACCACTTGTTAATATGTGACTCTCACTCTCCACCATCATGAGTGTTAACAACCACTTGTTAATATGTGACTCTAACTCTCCACCATCATGAGTGTTAACAACTACTTGTTAATATGTGTCTCTCACTCTCCACCATCATGAATGTTAACAACCACTTGTTAACACTCTCCACCACTTGTTAATATGTGACTCTCACTCTCCACCATCATGAGTGTTTACAACCACTTGTTAATATGTGTCTCTCACTCTCCACCATCATGAGTGTTAACAACCACTTGTTAATATGTGTCTCTCACTCTCCACCATCATGAGTGTTAACAACCACTTGTTAATACTCTCATCACCTTGTTAATATGTGTCTCTCACTCTCCACCATCATGAGTGTTAACAACCACTTGTTAATATGTGACTCTCACTCTCCACCATCATGAGTGTTAACAACCACTTGTTAATATGTGTCTCTCACTCTCCACCATCATGAGTGTTAACAACCACTTGTTAATATGTGTCTCTCACTCTCCACCATCATGAGTGTTAACAACCACTTGTTAATATGTGACTCTAACTCTCCACCATCATGAGTGTTAACAACCACTTGTTAATATGTGACTCTCACTCTCCACCATCATGAGTGTTAACAACCACTTGTTAATATGTGACTCTATCTCTCCACCATCATGAGTGTTAACAACCACTTGTTAATATGTGACTCTAACTCTCCACCATCAGGAGTGTTAACAACCACTTGTTAATATGTGTCTCTCACTCTCCACCATCATGAATGTTAACAACCACTTGTTAATATGTGACTCTTACTCTCCACCATCATGAGTGTTCACTTGTTAATAGTGTTAATCAACACTTGTTAATATGTGTCTCTCACTCTCCACCATCATGAGTGTTAACAACCACTTGTTAATATATGACTCTCACTCTCCACCATCATGAGTGTTAACAACCACTTGTTAATATGTGTCTCTCACTCTCCACCATCATGAGTGTTAACAACCACTTGTATATCACTCTCCACCATCTTGAGTGTTAACAACCACTTGTTAATATGTGTCTCTCACTCTCCACCATCATGAGTGTTAACAACCACTTGTTAATATGTGTCTCTCACTCTCCACCATCATGAGTGTTAACAACCACTTGTTAATATGTGTCTCTCACTCTCCACCATCATGAGTGTTAACAACCACTTGTTAATATGTGTCTCTCACTATCCACCATAATGAGAGTTAACAACCACTTGTTAATATGTGTCTCTCACTCTCCACCATCATGAGTGTTAACAACCACTTGTTAATATGTGTCTCTCACTCTCCACCATCATGAGTGTTAACAACCACTTGTTAATATGTGTCTCTCACTCTCCACCATCATGAGTGTTAACAACCACTTGTTAATATGTGTCTCTCACTCTCCATCATCATGAGTGTTAACAACCACTTGTTAATATGTGTCTCTCACTCTCCACCATCATGAGTGTTAACAACCACTTGTTAATATGTGTCTATCACTCTCCACCATCATGAGTGTTAACAACCATTTGTTAATATGTGACTCTATCTCTCCACCATCATGAGTGTTAACAACTACTTGTTAATATATGACTCTATCTCTCCACCATCATGAGTGTTAACAACAACTTGTTAATATATGACTCTATCTCTCCACCATCATGAGTGTTAACAACTACTTGTTAATAAGTGTCTCTCACTCTCCACCATCATGAGTGTTAACAACCACTTGTTAATATGTGTCTCTCACTCTCCACCATCATGAGTGTTAACAACCACTTGTTAATATGTGACTCTATATCTCCACCATCATGAGTATTAACAACCACTTGTTAATATGTGACTCTATCTATCCACCATCATGAGTGTTAACAACCACTTGTTAATATGTGACTCTAACTCTCCACCATCATGAGTGTTAACAACTACTTGTTAATATGTGTCTCTCACTCTCCACCATCATGAGTGTTAACAACCAATTGTTAATATTTGTCTCTCACTCTCCACCATCATGAGTGTTAACAACCACTTGTTAATATGTGTCTCTCACTCTCCACCATCATGTGTGTTAACAACCACTTGTTAATATGTGTCTCTCACTCTCCACCATCATGAGTGTTAACAACCACTTGTTAATATGTGTCTCTCACTCTCCACCATCATGAGTGTTAACAACCACTTGTTAATATGTGTCTCTCACTCTCCACCATCATGAGTGTTAACAACCACTTGTTAATATGTGACTCTGTCTCTCCACTATCATGAGTGTTAACCACTTAAGTCATGTGTCTCTCACTCTCCACCTTCATGAGTGTTAACAACCACTTGTTAATATGTGACTCTATCTCTCCACCATCATGAGTGTTAACAACCACTTGTTAATATGTGACTCTAACTCTCCACCATCATGAGTGTTAACAACTACTTGTTAATATGTGTCTCTCACTCTCCACCATCATGAATGTTAACAACCACTTGTTAATATGTGACTCTAACTCTCCACCATCATGAGTGTTAATTACTACTTGTTAATATGTGACTCTAACTCTCCACCATCATGAGTGTTAACCACTTGTTAATATGTGACTCTAACTCTCCACCATCATGAGTGTTAATTACTACTTGTTAATATGTGTCTCTCACTCTCCACCATCATGAGTGTTAACAACCACTTGTTAATATGTGTCTCTCACTCTCCACCATCATGAGTGTTAACAACCACTTGTTAATATGTGTCTCTCACTCTCCACCATCATGAGTGTTAACAACCACTTGTTAATATGTGACTCTCACTCTCCACCATCATGAGTGTTAACAACCACTTGTTAATATGTGTCTCTCACTCTCCACCATCATGAGTGTTAACAACCACTTGTTAATATGTGTCTCTCACTCTCCACCATCATGAGTGTTAACAACCACTTGTTAATATGTGTCTCTCACTCTCCACCATCATGAGTGTTAACAACCACTTGTTAATATGTGTCTCTCACTCTCCACCATCATGAGTGTTAACAACCACTTGTTAATATGTGTCTCTCACTCTCCACCATCATGAGTGTTAACAACCACTTGTTAATATGTGACTCTCACTCTCCACCATCATGAGTGTTAACAACCACTTGTTAATATGTGACTCTCACTCTCCACCATCATGAGTGTTAACAACTACTTGTTAATATGTGTCTCTCACTCTCCACCATCATGAGTGTTAACCACTTGTTAATATGTGTCTCTCACTCTCCACCATCATGAGTGTTAACAACCACTTGTTAATATGTGTCTCTCACTCTCCACCATCATGAGTGTTAACAACCACTTGTTAATATGTGTCTCTCACTCTCCACCATCATGAGTGTTAACAACCACTTGTTAATATGTGTCTCTCACTCTCCACCATCATGAGTGTTAACAACTACTTGTTAATATGTGTCTCTCACTCTCCACCATCATGAGTGTTAACAACCACTTGTTAATATGTGTCTCTCACTCTCCACCATCATGAGTGTTAACAACCACTTGTTAATATGTGACTCTCACTCTCCACCATCATGAGTGTTAACAACCACTTGTTAATATGTGACTCTAACTCTACACCATCATGAGTGTTAACAACCACTTTTTAATATGTGACTCTCACTCTACACCATCATGAGTGTTAACAACCACTTGTTAATATGTGACTAACTCTCCACAATCATGAGTGTTAAC
This sequence comes from Cherax quadricarinatus, assembly GCF_038502225.1. Lineage (NCBI taxonomy): Eukaryota > Metazoa > Arthropoda > Malacostraca > Decapoda > Parastacidae > Cherax > Cherax quadricarinatus. The sequence continues at coordinate 126,421 of NW_027195099.1, forward strand.
AACCACTTGTTAATATGTGACTCTAACTCTACACCATCATGAGTGTTAACAACCACTTGTTAATATGTGACTCTAAATCTCCACCATCATGAGTGTTAACAACCACTTGTTAATATGTGACTCTAACTCTCCACCATCATGAGTGTTAACAACCACTTGTTAATATGTGTCTCTCACTCTCCACCATCATGAGTGTTAACAACCACTTGTTAATATGTGACTCTCACTCTCCACCATCATGAGTGTTAACAACCACTTGTTAATATGTGTCTCTCACTCTCCACCATCATGAGTGTTAACAACCATTTGTTAATATGTGACTCTATCTCTCCACCATCATGAGTGTTAACAACCACTTGTTAATATGTGACTCTCACTCTCCACCATCATGAGTGTTAACAACCACTTGTTAATATGTGTCTCTCACTCTCCACCATCATGAGTGTTAACAACCACTTGTTAATATGTGTCTCTCACTCTCCACCATCATGAATGTTAACAACCACTTGTTAATATATGACTCTCCACCATCATGAGTGTTAACAACCACTTGTTAATATGTGTCTCTCACTCTCCACCATCATGAGTGTTAACAACCACTTGTTAATATGTGTCTCTCACTCTCCACCATCATGAGTGTTAACAACCACTTGTTAATATGTGTCTCTCACTCTCCACCATCATGAGTGTTAACAACCACTTGTTAATATGTGTCTCTCACTATCCACCATAATGAGAGTTAACAACCACTTGTTAATATGTGTCTCTCACTCTCCACCATCATGAGTGTTAACAACCACTTGTTAATATGTGTCTCTCACTCTCCACCATCATGAGTGTTAACAACCACTTGTTAATATGTGTCTCTCACTCTCCACCATCATGAGTGTTAACAACCACTTGTTAATATGTGTCTCTCACTCTCCATCATCATGAGTGTTAACAACCACTTGTTAATATGTGTCTCTCACTCTCCACCATCATGAGTGTTAACAACCACTTGTTAATATGTGTCTATCACTCTCCACCATCATGAGTGTTAACAACCATTTGTTAATATGTGACTCTATCTCTCCACCATCATGAGTGTTAACAACTACTTGTTAATATATGACTCTATCTCTCCACCATCATGAGTGTTAACAACAACTTGTTAATATATGACTCTATCTCTCCACCATCATGAGTGTTAACAACTACTTGTTAATAAGTGTCTCTCACTCTCCACCATCATGAGTGTTAACAACCACTTGTTAATATGTGTCTCTCACTCTCCACCATCATGAGTGTTAACAACCACTTGTTAATATGTGACTCTATATCTCCACCATCATGAGTATTAACAACCACTTGTTAATATGTGACTCTATCTATCCACCATCATGAGTGTTAACAACCACTTGTTAATATGTGACTCTAACTCTCCACCATCATGAGTGTTAACAACTACTTGTTAATATGTGTCTCTCACTCTCCACCATCATGAGTGTTAACAACCAATTGTTAATATTTGTCTCTCACTCTCCACCATCATGAGTGTTAACAACCACTTGTTAATATGTGTCTCTCACTCTCCACCATCATGTGTGTTAACAACCACTTGTTAATATGTGTCTCTCACTCTCCACCATCATGAGTGTTAACAACCACTTGTTAATATGTGTCTCTCACTCTCCACCATCATGAGTGTTAACAACCACTTGTTAATATGTGTCTCTCACTCTCCACCTTCATGAGTGTTAACAACCACTTGTTAATATGTGACTCTAACCACTTAAGTCTCTCCACCATCATGAGTGTTAACAACCACTTGTTAATATGTGACTCTATCTTAATCATGAGTGAGTGTTAACAACCACTTGTTAATATGTGACTCTAACTCTCCACCATCATGAGTGTTCACTTGTTAATATGTGACTCTAACTCTCCACCATCATGAGTGTTAACCACTTGTTAATATGTGTCTCTCACTCTCCACCATCATGAGTGTTAACAACCGCTTGTTAATATGTGTCTCTCACTCTCCACCATCATGAGTGTTAACAACCACTTGTTAATATGTGACTCTCACTCTCCACCATCATGAGTGTTAACAACCACTTGTTAATATGTGACTCTCACTCTCCACCATCATGAGTGTTAACAACCACTTGTTAATATGTGTCTCTCACTCTCCACCATCATGAGTGTTAACAACCACTTGTTAATATGTGTCTCTCACTCTCCACCATCATGAGTGTTAACAACCACTTGTTAATATGTGACTCTCACTCTCCACCATCATGAGTGTTAACAACCACTTGTTAATATGTGTCTCTCACTCTCCACCATCATGAGTGTTAACAACCACTTGTTAATATGTGTCTCTCACTCTCCACCATCATGAGTGTTAACAACCACTTGTTAATATGTGTCTCTCACTCTCCACCATCATGAGTGTTAACAACCACTTGTTAATATGTGTCTCTCACTCTCCACCATCATGAGTGTTAACAACCACTTGTTAATATGTGACTCTCACTCTCCACCATCATGAGTGTTAGTTAACAATCACTTGTTAATATGTGTCTCTCACTCTCCACCATCATGAGTGTTAACAACAACTTGTTAATATGTGTCTCTCACTCTCCACCATCATGAGTGTTAACAACCACTTGTTAATATGTGACTCTCACTCTCCACCATCATGAGTGTTAACAACCACTTGTTAATATGTGACTCTCACTCTCCACCATCATGAGTGTTAACAACCACTTGTTAATATGTGCCTCTCACTCTCCACCATCATGAGTGTTAACAACCACTTGTTAATATGTGACTCTCACTCTCCACCATCATGAGTGTTAACAACCACTTGTTAATATGTGACTCTCACTCTCCACCATCATGAGTGTTAACAACCACTTGTTAATATGTGTCTCTCACTCTCCATCATCATGAGTGTTAACAACCACTTGTTAATATGTGACTCTCACTCTCCACCATCATGAGTGTTAACAACCACTTGTTAATATGTGTCTCTCACTCTCCACCATCATGAGTGTTAACAACCACTTGTTAATATGTGTCTCTCACTCTCCACCATCATGAGTGTTAACAACCACTTGTTAATATGTGTCTCTCACTCTCCACCATCATGAGTGTTAACAACCACTTGTTAATATGTGTCTCTCACTCTCCACCATCATGAGTGTTAACAACCACTTGTTAATATGTGACTCTCACTCTCCACCATCATGAGTGTTAACAACCACTTGTTAATATGTGACTCTCACTCTCCACCATCATGAGTGTTAACAACCACTTGTTAATATGTGACTCTCACTCTCCACCATCATGAGTGTTAACAACCACTTGTTAATATGTGTCTCTCACTCTCCACCATCATGAGTGTTAACAACCACTTGTTAATATGTGACTCTCACTCTCCACCATCATGAGTGTTAACAACCACTTGTTAATATGTGTCTCTCACTCTCCACCATCATGAGTGTTAATAACCACTTGTTAATATGTGACTCTAACTCTCCACCATCATGAGTGTTAACAACCACTTGTTAATATGTGACTCTAACTCTCCACCATCATGAGTGTTAACAACCACTTGTTAATATGTGACTCTAACTCTCCACCATCATGAGTGTTAACAATCACTTGTTAATATGTGACTCTAAATCTCCACCATCATGAGTGTTAACAACCACTTGTTAATATGTGACTCTCACTCTCCACCATCATGAATGTTAACAACCACTTGTTAATATGTGACTCTCACTCTCCACCATCATGAGTGTTAACAACCACTTGTTAATATGTGTCTCTCACTCTCCACCATCATGAGTGTTAACAACCACTTGTTAATATGTGACTCTCACTCTCCACCATCATGAGTGTTAACAACCACTTGTTAATATGTGTCTCTCACTCTCCACCATCATGAGTGTTAACAACCACTTGTTAATATGTGTCTCTCACTCTCCACCATCATGAGTGTTAACAACCACTTGTTAATATGTGTCTCTCACTCTCCACCATCATGAATGTTAACAACCACTTGTTAATATATGACTCTCCACCATCATGAGTGTTAACAACCACTTGTTAATATGTGTCTCTCACTCTCCACCATCATGAGTGTTAACAACCACTTGTTAATATGTGTCTCTCACTCTCCACCATCATGAGTGTTAACAACCACTTGTTAATATGTGTCTCTCACTCTCCACCATCATGAGTGTTAACAACCACTTGTTAATATGTGTCTCTCACTATCCACCATAATGAGAGTTAACAACCACTTGTTAATATGTGTCTCTCACTCTCCACCATCATGAGTGTTAACAACCACTTGTTAATATGTGTCTCTCACTCTCCACCATCATGAGTGTTAACAACCACTTGTTAATATGTGTCTCTCACTCTCCACCATCATGAGTGTTAACAACCACTTGTTAATATGTGTCTCTCACTCTCCATCATCATGAGTGTTAACAACCACTTGTTAATATGTGTCTCTCACTCTCCACCATCATGAGTGTTAACAACCACTTGTTAATATGTGTCTATCACTCTCCACCATCATGAGTGTTAACAACCATTTGTTAATATGTGACTCTATCTCTCCACCATCATGAGTGTTAACAACTACTTGTTAATATATGACTCTATCTCTCCACCATCATGAGTGTTAACAACAACTTGTTAATATATGACTCTATCTCTCCACCATCATGAGTGTTAACAACTACTTGTTAATAAGTGTCTCTCACTCTCCACCATCATGAGTGTTAACAACCACTTGTTAATATGTGTCTCTCACTCTCCACCATCATGAGTGTTAACAACCACTTGTTAATATGTGACTCTATATCTCCACCATCATGAGTATTAACAACCACTTGTTAATATGTGACTCTATCTATCCACCATCATGAGTGTTAACAACCACTTGTTAATATGTGACTCTAACTCTCCACCATCATGAGTGTTAACAACTACTTGTTAATATGTGTCTCTCACTCTCCACCATCATGAGTGTTAACAACCAATTGTTAATATTTGTCTCTCACTCTCCACCATCATGAGTGTTAACAACCACTTGTTAATATGTGTCTCTCACTCTCCACCATCATGTGTGTTAACAACCACTTGTTAATATGTGTCTCTCACTCTACACCATCATGAGTGTTAACAACCACTTGTTAATATGTGTCTCTCACTCTCCACCATCATGAGTGTTAACAACCACTTGTTAATATGTGTCTCTCACTCTCCACCTTCATGAGTGTTAACAACCACTTGTTAATATGTGACTCTGTCTCTCCACTATCATGAGTGTTAACCACTTAAGTCATGTGTCTCTCACTCTCCACCTTCATGAGTGTTAACAACCACTTGTTAATATGTGACTCTATCTCTCCACCATCATGAGTGTTAACAACCACTTGTTAATATGTGACTCTAACTCTCCACCATCATGAGTGTTAACAACTACTTGTTAATATGTGTCTCTCACTCTCCACCATCATGAATGTTAACAACCACTTGTTAATATGTGACTCTAACTCTCCACCATCATGAGTGTTAATTACTACTTGTTAATATGTGACTCTAACTCTCCACCATCATGAGTGTTAACCACTTGTTAATATGTGTCTCTCACTCTCCACCATCATGAGTGTTAACAACCACTTGTTAATATGTGTCTCTCACTCTCCACCATCATGAGTGTTAACAACCACTTGTTAATATGTGTCTCTCACTCTCCACCATCATGAGTGTTAACAACCACTTGTTAATATGTGACTCTCACTCTCCACCATCATGAGTGTTAACAACCACTTGTTAATATGTGTCTCTCACTCTCCACCATCATGAGTGTTAACAACCACTTGTTAATATGTGTATCTCACTCTCCACCATCATGAGTGTTAACAACCACTTGTTAATATGTGTCTCTCACTCTCCACCATCATGCGTGTTAACAACCACTTGTTAATATGTGTCTCTCACTCTCCACCATCATGAGTGTTAACCACTTGTTAATATGTGTCTTCACTCTCCACCATCATGAGTGTTAACAACCACTTGTTAATATGTGTCTCTCACTCTCCACCATCATGAGTGTTAACAACCATTTGTTAATATGTGTCTATCACTCTCCACCATCATGAGTGTTAACAACCATTTGTTAATATGTGACTCTATCTCTCCACCATCATGAGTGTTAACAACTACTTGTTAATATATGACTCTATCTCTCCACCATCATGAGTGTTAACAACCACTTGTTAATATATGACTCTATCTCTCCACCATCATGAGTGTTAACAACTACTTGTTAATAAGTGTCTCTCACTCTCCACCATCATGAATGTTAACAACCACTTGTTAATATGTGACTCTCACTCTCCACCATCATGAGTGTTAACAACCATTTGTTAATATGTGTCTATCACTCTCCACCATCATGAGTGTTAACAACCATTTGTTAATATGTGACTCTATCTCTCCACCATCATGAGTGTTAACAACTACTTGTTAATATATGACTCTATCTCTCCACCATCATGAGTGTTAACAACCACTTGTAATATAGGACTCTATCTCTCCACCATCATGAGTGTTAACAACTACTTGTTAATAAGTGTCTCTCACTCTCCACCATCATGAATGTTAACAACCACTTGTTAATATGTGACTCTAACTCTCCACCATCATGAGTGTTAACAACTACTTGTTAATATGTGTCTCTCACTCTCCACCATCATGAGTGTTAACAACCAATTGTTAATATTTGTCTCTCACTCTCCACCATCATGAGTGTTAACAACCACTTGTTAATATGTGTCTCTCACTCTCCACCATCATGAGTGTTAACAACCACTTGTTAATATGTGTCTCTCACTCTCCACCATCATGAGTGTTAACAACCACTTGTTAATATGTGTCTCTCACTCTCCACCATCATGAGTGTTAACAACCACTTGTTAATATGTGTCTCTCACTCTCCACCTTCATGAGTGTTAACAACCACTTGTTAATATGTGACTCTGTCTCTCCACTATCATGAGTGTTAACCACTTGTTAATATGTGTCTCTCACTCTCCACCTTCATGAGTGTTAACAACCACTTGTTAATATGTGACTCTATCTCTCCACCATCATGAGTGTTAACAACCACTTGTTAATATGTGACTCTAACTCTCCACCATCATGAGTGTTAACAACTACTTGTTAATATGTGTCTCTCACTCTCCACCATCATGAATGTTAACAACCACTTGTTAATATGTGACTCTAACTCTCCACCATCATGAGTGTTAACATGTTAATATGTGTCTCTAACTCTCCACCATCATGAGTGTTAACAACCACTTGTTAATATGTGTCTCTAACTCTCCACCATCATGAGTGTTAACAACCACTTGTTAATATGTGTCTCTCACTCTCCACCATCATGAGTGTTAACAACCACTTGTTAATATGTGACTCTCCACCATCATGAGTGTTAACAACCACTTGTTAATATGTGTCTCTCACTCTCCACCATCATGAGTGTTAACAACCACTTGTTAATATGTGTCTCTCACTCTCCACCATCATGAGTGTTAACAACCACTTGTTAATATGTGACTCTCACTCTCCACCATCATGAGTGTTAACAACCACTTGTTAATATGTGTCTCTCACTCTCCACCATCATGAGTGTTAACAACCACTTGTTAATATGTGTCTCTCACTCTCCACCATCATGAGTGTTAACAACCACTTGTTAATATGTGACTCTCACTCTCCACCATCATGAGAGTTAACAACCACTTGTTAATATGTGTCTCACTCTCCACCATCATGAGTGTTAACAACCACTTGTTAATATGTGTCTCTCACTCTCCACCATCATGAGTGTTAACAACCACTTGTTAATATGTGTCTCTCACTCTCCACCATCATGAGTGTTAACAACCACTTGTTCCACCATCATGTGTTAACAACCACTTGTTAATATGTGACTCTCCACCATCATGAGTGTTAACAACCACTTGTTAATATGTGTCTCTCACTCTCCACCATCATGAGTGTTAACAACCACTTGTTAATATGTGTCTCTCACTCTCCACCATCATGAGTGTTAACAACCACTTGTTAATATGTGTCTCTCACTCTCCACCATCATGAGTGTTAACAACCACTTGTTAATATGTGTCTCTCACTCTCCACCATCATGAGTGTTAACAACCACTTGTTAATATGTGTCTCTCACTCTCCACCATCATGAGTGTTAACAACCACTTGTTAATATGTGTCTCTCACTCTCCACCATCATGAGTGTTAACAACCACTTGTTAATATGTGTCTCTCACTCTCCACCATCATGAGTGTTAACAACCACTTGTTAATATGTGTCTCTCACTCTCCATCATCATGAGTGTTAACAACCACTTGTTAATATGTGTCTCTCACTCTCCACCATCATGAGTGTTAACAACCACTTGTTAATATGTGTCTATCACTCTCCACCATCATGAGTGTTAACAACCATTTGTTAATATGTGACTCTATCTCTCCACCATCATGAGTGTTAACAACTACTTGTTAATATATGACTCTATCTCTCCACCATCATGAGTGTTAACAACAACTTGTTAATATATGACTCTATCTCTCCACCATCATGAGTGTTAACAACTACTTGTTAATAAGTGTCTCTCACTCTCCACCATCATGAGTGTTAACAACCACTTGTTAATATGTGTCTCTCACTCTCCACCATCATGAGTGTTAACAACCACTTGTTAATATGTGACTCTATCTATCCACCATCATGAGTGTTAACAACCACTTGTTAATATGTGACTCTATCTCTCCACCATCATGAGTGTTAACAACCACTTGTTAATATGTGTCTCTCACTCTCCACCATCATGAGTGTTAACAACCACTTGTTAATATGTGACTCTCACTCTCCACCATCATGAGTGTTAACAACCACTTGTTAATATGTGTCTCTCACTCTCCACCATCATGAGTGTTAACAACCACTTGTTAATATGTGACTCTCACTCTCCACCATCATGAGTGTTAACAACCACTTGTTAATATGTGTCTCTCACTCTCCACCATCATGAGTGTTAACAACCACTTGTTAATATGTGTCTCTCACTCTCCACCATCATGAGTGTTAACAACCACTTGTTAATATGTGTCTCTCACTCTCCACCATCATGAGTGTTAACAACCACTTGTTAATATGTGTCTCTCACTCTCCACCATCATGAGTGTTAACAACCACTTGTTAATATGTGTCTCTCACTCTCCACCATCATGAGTGTTAACAACCACTTGTTAATATGTGTCTCTCACTCTCCACCATCATGAGTGTTAACAACCACTTGTTAATATGTGTCTCTCACTCTCCACCATCATGAGTGTTAACAACCACTTGTTAATATGTGTCTCTCACTCTCCACCATCATGAGTGTTAACAACCACTTGTTAATATGTGTCTCTCACTCTCCACCATCATGAGTGTTAACAACCACTTGTTAATATGTGACTCTAACTCTCCACCATCATGAGTGTTAACCACTTAAGTCATGTGTCTCTCACTCTCCACCTTCATGAGTGTTAACAACCACTTGTTAATATGTGACTCTATCTCTCCACCATCATGAGTGTTAACAACCACTTGTTAATATGTGACTCTAACTCTCCACCATCATGAGTGTTAACAACTACTTGTTAATATGTGTCTCTCACTCTCCACCATCATGAGTGTTAACAACCACTTGTTAATATGTGTCTCTCACTCTCCACCATCATGAGTGTTAACAACCACTTGTTAATATGTGACTCTCACTCTCCACCATCATGAGTGTTAACAACCACTTGTTAATATGTGTCTCTCACTCTCCACCATCATGAGTGTTAACAACCACTTGTTAATATGTGTCTCTCACTCTCCTCCATCATGAGTGTTCACTTGTTAATAGTGTCACCATCATGAGTGTTAACAACCACTCTCATTCTCCACCATCATGAGTGTTAACAACCACTTGTTAATATGTGTATCTCACTCTCCACCATCATGAGTGTTAACAACCACTTGTTAATATGTGTCTCTCACTCTCCACCATCATGCGTGTTAACAACCACTTGTTAATATGTGTCTCTCACTCTCCACCATCATGAGTGTTAACCACTTGTTAATATGTGTCTTCACTCTCCACCATCATGAGTGTTAACAACCACTTGTTAATATGTGTCTCTCACTCTCCACCATCATGAGTGTTAACAACCATTTGTTAATATGTGTCTATCACTCTCCACCATCATGAGTGTTAACAACCATTTGTTAATATGTGACTCTATCTCTCCACCATCATGAGTGTTAACAACTACTTGTTAATATATGACTCTATCTCTCCACCATCATGAGTGTTAACAACCACTTGTTAATATATGACTCTATCTCTCCACCATCATGAGTGTTAACAACTACTTGTATGAGTGTTAACAACCACTTGTTAATATGTGTCTTCACTCTCCACCATCATGAGTGTTCACTCTCCACCATCATGAGTGTTAACAACCATTTGTTAATATGTGTCTATCACTCTCCACCATCATGAGTGTTAACAACCATTTGTTAATATGTGACTCTATCTCTCCACCATCATGAGTGTTAACAACTACTTGTTAATATATGACTCTATCTCTCCACCATCATGAGTGTTAACAACCACTTGTTAATATATGACTCTATCTCTCCACCATCATGAGTGTTAACAACTACTTGTTAATAAGTGTCTCTCACTCTCCACCTCATGAATGTTAACAACCACTTGTTAATATGTGACTCTCACTCTCCACCATCATGAGTGTTAACAACCATTTGTTAATATGTGTCTATCACTCTCCACCATCATGAGTGTTAACAACCATTTGTTAATATGTGACTCTATCTCTCCACCATCATGAGTGTTAACAACTACTTGTTAATATTGACTCTATCTCTCCACCATCATGAGTGTTAACAACCACTGACTCTACTCTCCACCATCATGAGTGTTAACAACTACTTGTTAATAAGTGTCTCTCACTCTCCACCATCATGAATGTTAACAACCACTTGTTAATATGTGACTCTCACTCTCCACCATCATGAGTGTTAACAACCACTTGTTAATATGTGTCTCTCACTCTCCACCATCATGAGTGTTAACAACCACTTGTTAATATGTGTCTCTCACTCTCCACCATCATGAGTGTTAACAACCACTTGTTAATATGTGTCTCTCACTCTCCACCATCATGAGTGTTAACAACCACTTGTTAATATGTGTCTCTCACTCTCCACCATCATGAGTGTTAACAACCACTTGTTAATATATGACTCTCACTCTCCACTATCATGAGTGTTAACCACTTGTTAATATGTGTCTCTCAATCTCCACCTTCATGAGTGTTAACAACCACTTGTTAATATGTGACTCTATCTCTCCACCATCATGAGTGTAAACAACCACTTGTTAATATGTGACTCTAACTCTACACCATTATGAGTGTTAACAACTACTTGTTAATATGTGTCTCTCACTCTCCACCATCATGAATGTTAACAACCACTTGTTAATATGTGACTCTAACTCTCCACCATCATGAGTGTTAATTACTACTTGTTAATATGTGACTCTAACTCTCCACCATCATGAGTGTTAACCACTTGTTAATATGTGTCTCTCACTCTCCACCATCATGAGTGTTAACAACCACTTGTTAATATGTGTCTCTCACTCTCCACCATCATGAGTGTTAACAACCACTTGTTAATATGTGTCTCTCACTCTCCACCATCATGAGTGTTAACAACCACTTGTTAATATGTGACTCTCACTCTCCACCATCATGAGTGTTAACAACCACTTGTTAATATGTGTCTCTCACTCTCCACCATCATGAGTGTTAACAACCACTTGTGAATATGTGACTCTCACTCTCCACCATCATGAGTGTTAACAACCACTTGTTAATATGTGACTCTCACTCTCCACCATCATGAGTGTTAACAACCACTTGTTAATATGTGTCTCTCACTCTCCACCATCATGAGTGTTAACAACCAATTGTTAATATGTGACTCTCACTCTCCACCATCATGAGTGTTAACAACCACTTGTTAATATGTGACTCTCACTCTCCACCATCATGAGTGTTAACAACCACTTGTTAATATGTGTCTCTCACTCTCCACCATCATGAGTGTTAACAACCACTTGTTAATATGTGTCTCTCACTCTCCACCATCATGATAACAACCACTTGTTAATATGTGTCTCTCACTCTCCACCATCATGAGTGTTAACAACCACTTGTTAATATGTGACTCTCACTCTCCACCATCATGAGTGTTAACAACCACTTGTTAATATGTGCCTCTCACTCTCCACCATCATGAGTGTTAACAACCACTTGTTAATATGTGTCTCTCACTCTCCACCATCATGAGTGTTAACAACCACTTGTTAATATGTGTCTCTCACTCTCCACCATCATGAGTGTTAACAACCACTTGACTCTCCACCATCATGAGTGTTAACTTGTTAATATGTGTCTCTCACTCTCCACCATCATGAGTGTTAACAACCACTTGTTAATATGTGTCTCTCACTCTCCACCATCATGAGTGTTAACAACCACTTGTTAATATGTGTCTCTCACTCTCCACCATCATGAGTGTTAACAACACTTGTTAATATTGTGTCTCTCCAATCATGAGTGTTAACCACTTGTTAATATGTGTCTCTCACTCTCCACCTTCATGAGTGTTAACAACCACTTGTTAATATGTGACTCTATCTCTCCACCATCATGAGTGTTAACAACCACTTGTTAATATGTGACTCTAACTCTCCACCATCATGAGTGTTAACAACTACTTGTTAATATGTGTCTCTCACTCTCCACCATCATGAGTGTTAACAACCACTTGTTAATATGTGTCTCTCACTCTCCACCATCATGAGTGTTAACAACCACTTGTTAATATGTGTAACCACTTGTTAATATGTGACTCTAACTCTACACCATCATGAGTGTTAACAACCACTTGTTAATATGTGACTCTCACTCTCCACCATCATGAGTGTTAACAACCACTTGTTAATATGTGTCTCTAACTCTACACCATCATGAGTGTTAACAACCACTTGTTAATATGTGACTCTACCTCTACACCATCATGAGTGTTAACAACCATTTGTTAATATGTGACTCTATCTCTCCACCATCATGAGTGTTAACAACCACTTGTTAATATGTGACTCTAACTCTCCACCATCATGAGTGTTAACAACCACTTGTTAATATGTGTCTCTCACTCTCCACCATCATGAGTGTTAACAACCACTTGTTAATATGTGACTCTCACTCTCCACCATCATGAGTGTTAACAACCACTTGTTAATATGTGTCTCTCACTCTCCACCATCATGAGTGTTAACAACCATTTGTTAATATGTGACTCTATCTCTCCACCATCATGAGTGTTAACAACCACTTGTTAATATGTGACTCTACTCTCCACCATCATGAGTGTTAACAACCACTTGTTAATATGTGTCTCTCACTCTCCACCATCATGAGTGTTAACAACCACTTGTTAATATGTGTCTCTCACTCTCCACCATCATGAGTGTTAACAACCACTTGTTAATATGTGTCTCTCACTCTCCACCATCATGAGTGTTAACAACCACTTGTTAATATGTGTCTCTCACTCTCCACCATCATGAGTGTTAACAACCACTTGTTAATATGTGTCTCTCACTCTCCACCATCATGAGTGTTAACAACCACTTGTTAATATGTGTCTCTCACTCTCCACCATCATGAGTGTTAACAACCACTTGTTAATATGTGTCTCTCACTCTCCACCATCATGAGTGTTAACAACCACTTGTTAATATGTGTCTCTCACTCTCCACCATCATGAGTGTTAACAACCACTTGTTAATATGTGTCTCTCACTCTCCACCATCATGAGTGTTAACAACCACTTGTTAATATGTGTCTCTCACTCTCCACCATCATGAGTGTTAACAACCACTTGTTAATATGTGTCTCTCACTCTCCACCATCATGAGTGTTAACAACCACTTGTTAATATGTGTCTCTCACTCTCCACCATCATGAGTGTTAACAACCACTTGTTAATATGTGTCTCTCACTCTCCACCATCATGAGTGTTAACAACCACTTGTTAATATGTGACTCTCACTCTCCACCATCATGAGTGTTAACAACTACTTGTTAATATGTGACTCTCACTCTCCACCATCATGAGTGTTAACAACTACTTGTTAATATGTGACTCTCACTCTCCACCATCATGAGTGTTAACAACTACTTGTTAATATGTGTCTCTCACTCTCCACCATCATGAGTGTTAACAACCACTTGTTAATATGTGACTCTCACTCTCCACCATCATGAGTGTTAACAACCACTTGTTAATATGTGACTCTACCTCTACACCATCATGAGTGTTAACAACCACTTGTTAATATGTGACTAACTCTCCACCATCATGAGTGTTAACAACCACTTGTTAATATGTGACTCTCACTCTCCACCATCATGAGTGTTAACAACCACTTGTTAATATGTGACTCTAACTCTCCACCATCATGAGTGTTAACAACCACTTGTTAATATGTGTCTCTCACTCTCCACCATCATGAGTGTTAACAACCACTTGTTAATATGTGTCTCTCACTCTCCACCATCATGAGTGTTAACAACCACTTGTTAATATGTGTCTCTCACTCTCCACCATCATGAGTGTTAACAACCACTTGTTAATATGTGTCTCTCACTCTCCACCATCATGAGTGTTAACAACCACTTGTTAATATGTGTCTCTCACTCTCCACCATCATGAGTGTTAACAACCACTTGTTAATATGTGTCTCTCACTCTCCACCATCATGAGTGTTAACAACCACTTGTTAATATGTGACTCTGTCTCTCCACTATCATGAGTGTTAACCACTTAAGTCATGTGTCTCTCACTCTCCACCTTCATGAGTGTTAACAACCACTTGTTAATATGTGACTCTATCTCTCCACCATCATGAGTGTTAACAACCACTTGTTAATATGTGACTCTAACTCTCCACCATCATGAGTGTTAACAACTACTTGTTAATATGTGTCTCTCACTCTCCACCATCATGAATGTTAACAACCACTTGTTAATATGTGACTCTAACTCTCCACCATCATGAGTGTTAATTACTACTTGTTAATATGTGACTCTAACTCTCCACCATCATGAGTGTTAACCACTTGTTAATATGTGTCTCTCACTCTCCACCATCATGAGTGTTAACAACCACTTGTTAATATGTGTCTCTCACTCTCCACCATCATGAGTGTTAACAACCACTTGTTAATATGTGTCTCTCACTCTCCACCATCATGAGTGTTAACAACCACTTGTTAATATGTGACTCTCACTCTCCACCATCATGAGTGTTAACAACCACTTGTTAATATGTGTCTCTCACTCTCCACCATCATGAGTGTTAACAACCACTTGTTAATATGTGTATCTCACTCTCCACCATCATGAGTGTTAACAACCACTTGTTAATATGTGTCTCTCACTCTCCACCATCATGCGTGTTAACAACCACTTGTTAATATGTGTCTCTCACTCTCCACCATCATGAGTGTTAACCACTTGTTAATATGTGTCTTCACTCTCCACCATCATGAGTGTTAACAACCACTTGTTAATATGTGTCTCTCACTCTCCACCATCATGAGTGTTAACAACCATTTGTTAATATGTGTCTATCACTCTCCACCATCATGAGTGTTAACAACCATTTGTTAATATGTGACTCTATCTCTCCACCATCATGAGTGTTAACAACTACTTGTTAATATATGACTCTATCTCTCCACCATCATGAGTGTTAACAACCACTTGTTAATATATGACTCTATCTCTCCACCATCATGAGTGTTAACAACTACTTGTTAATAAGTGTCTCTCACTCTCCACCATCATGAATGTTAACAACCACTTGTTAATATGTGACTCTCACTCTCCACCATCATGAGTGTTAACAACCATTTGTTAATATGTGTCTATCACTCTCCACCATCATGAGTGTTAACAACCATTTGTTAATATGTGACTCTATCTCTCCACCATCATGAGTGTTAACAACTACTTGTTAATATATGACTCTATCTCTCCACCATCATGAGTGTTAACAACCACTTGTTAATATATGACTCTATCTCTCCACCATCATGAGTGTTAACAACTACTTGTTAATAAGTGTCTCTCACTCTCCACCATCATGAATGTTAACAACCACTTGTTAATATGTGACTCTAACTCTCCACCATCATGAGTGTTAACAACTACTTGTTAATATGTGTCTCTCACTCTCCACCATCATGAGTGTTAACAACCAATTGTTAATATTTGTCTCTCACTCTCCACCATCATGAGTGTTAACAACCACTTGTTAATATGTGTCTCTCACTCTCCACCATCATGAGTGTTAACAACCACTTGTTAATATGTGTCTCTCACTCTCCACCATCATGAGTGTTAACAACCACTTGTTAATATGTGTCTCTCACTCTCCACTATCATGAGTGTTAACCACTTGTTAATATGTGTCTCTCACTCTCCACCTTCATGAGTGTTAACAACCACTTGTTAATATGTGACTCTATCTCTCCACCATCATGAGTGTTAACAACCACTTGTTAATATGTGACTCTAACTCTCCACCATCATGAGTGTTAACAACTACTTGTTAATATGTGTCTCTCACTCTCCACCATCATGAATGTTAACAACCACTTGTTAATATGTGACTCTAACTCTCCACCATCATGAGTGTTAATTACTACTTGTTAATATGTGTCTCTCACTCTCCACCATCATGAGTGTTAACAACCACTTGTTAATATGTGTCTCTCACTCTCCACCATCATGAATGTTAACAACCACTTGTTAATATATGACTCTCCACCATCATGAGTGTTAACAACCACTTGTTAATATGTGTCTCTCACTCTCCACCATCATGAGTGTTAACAACCACTTGTTAATATGTGTCTCTCACTCTCCACCATCATGAGTGTTAACAACCACTTGTTAATATGTGTCTCTCACTCTCCACCATCATGAGTGTTAACAACCACTTGTTAATATGTGTCTCTCACTATCCACCATAATGAGAGTTAACAACCACTTGTTAATATGTGTCTCTCACTCTCCACCATCATGAGTGTTAACAACCACTTGTTAATATGTGTCTCTCACTCTCCACCATCATGAGTGTTAACAACCACTTGTTAATATGTGTCTCTCACTCTCCACCATCATGAGTGTTAACAACCACTTGTTAATATGTGTCTCTCACTCTCCACCATCATGAGTGTTAACAACCACTTGTTAATATGTGTCTCTCACTCTCCACCATCATGAGTGTTAACAACCACTTGTTAATATGTGTCTCTCACTCTCCACCATCATGAGTGTTAACAACCACTTGTTAATATGTGTCTCTCACTCTCCACCATCATGAGTGTTAACAACCACTTGTTAATATGTGTCTCTCACTCTCCACCATCATGAGTGTTAACAACCACTTGTTAATATGTGTCTATCACTCTCCACCATCATGAGTGTTAACAACCATTTGTTAATATGTGACTCTATCTCTCCACCATCATGAGTGTTAACAACTACTTGTTAATATATGACTCTATCTCTCCACCATCATGAGTGTTAACAACAACTTGTTAATATATGACTCTATCTCTCCACCATCATGAGTGTTAACAACTACTTGTTAATAAGTGTCTCTCACTCTCCACCATCATGAGTGTTAACAACCACTTGTTAATATGTGTCTCTCACTCTCCACCATCATGAGTGTTAACAACCACTTGTTAATATGTGACTCTATATCTCCACCATCATGAGTATTAACAACCACTTGTTAATATGTGACTCTATCTATCCACCATCATGAGTGTTAACAACCACTTGTTAATATGTGACTCTAACTCTCCACCATCATGAGTGTTAACAACTACTTGTTAATATGTGTCTCTCACTCTCCACCATCATGAGTGTTAACAACCAATTGTTAATATTTGTCTCTCACTCTCCACCATCATGAGTATTAACAACCACTTGTTAATATATGACTCTATCTCTCCACCATCATGAGTGTTAACAACTACTTGTTAATAAGTGTCTCTCACTCTCCACCATCATGAATGTTAACAACCACTTGTTAATATGTGACTCTAACTCTCCACCATCATGAGTGTTAACAACTACTTGTTAATATGTGTCTCTCACTCTCCACCATCATGAGTGTTAACAACCAATTGTTAATATTTGTCTCTCACTCTCCACCATCATGAGTGTTAACAACCACTTGTTAATATGTGTCTCTCACTCTCCACCATCATGTGTGTTAACAACCACTTGTTAATATGTGTCTCTCACTCTCCACCATCATGAGTGTTAACAACCACTTGTTAATATGTGTCTCTCACTCTCCACCATCATGAGTGTTAACAACCACTTGTTAATATATGTCTCTCACTCTCCACCTTCATGAGTGTTAACAACCACTTGTTAATATGTGACTATCTCTCCACCATCATGAGTGTTAACAACCACTTGTTAATATGTGACTCTAACTCTACACCATCATGAGTGTTAACAACTACTTGTTAATATGTGTCTCTCACTCTCCATCATCATGAATGTTAACAACCACTTG
This sequence comes from Cherax quadricarinatus, assembly GCF_038502225.1. Taxonomy (NCBI): domain Eukaryota; kingdom Metazoa; phylum Arthropoda; class Malacostraca; order Decapoda; family Parastacidae; genus Cherax; species Cherax quadricarinatus. The sequence continues at coordinate 145,257 of NW_027195099.1, forward strand.
TTAATATGTGTCTCTCACTCTCCACCATCATGAGTGTTAACAACCACTTGTTAATATGTGTCTATCACTCTCCACCATCATGAGTGTTAACAACCATTTGTTAATATGTGTCTATCACTCTCCACCATCATGAGTGTTAACAACCATTTGTTAATATGTGTCTCTCACTCTCCACCATCATGAGTGTTAACAACCACTTGTTAATATGTGTCTATCACTCTCCACCATCATGAGTGTTAAGTACCATTTGTTAATATGTGACTCTATCTCTCCACCATCATGAGTGTTAACAACTACTTGTTAATATATGACTCTATCTCTCCACCATCATGAGTGTTAACAACAACTTGTTAATATATGACTCTATCTCTCCACCATCATGAGTGTTAACAACTACTTGTTAATAAGTGTCTCTCACTCTCCACCATCATGAGTGTTAACAACCACTTGTTAATATGTGTCTCTCACTCTCCACCATCATGAGTGTTAACAACCACTTGTTAATATGTGACTCTATATCTCCACCATCATGAGTATTAACAACCACTTGTTAATATGTGACTCTATCTATCCACCATCATGAGTGTTAACAACCACTTGTTAATATGTGACTCTAACTCTCCACCATCATGAGTGTTAACAACTACTTGTTAATATGTGTCTCTCACTCTCCACCATCATGAGTGTTAACAACCAATTGTTAATATTTGTCTCTCACTCTCCACCATCATGAGTGTTAACAACCACTTGTTAATATGTGTCTCTCACTCTCCACCATCATGAGTGTTAACAACCACTTGTTAATATGTGTCTCTCACTCTCCACCATCATGAGTGTTAACAACCACTTGTTAATATGTGTCTCTCACTCTCCACCTTCATGAGTGTTAACAACCACTTGTTAATATGTGACTCTATCTCTCCACCATCATGAGTGTTAACAACCACTTGTTAATATGTGACTCTAACTCTCCACCATCATGAGTGTTAACAACTACTTGTTAATATGTGTCTCTCACTCTCCACCATCATGAATGTTAACAACCACTTGTTAATATGTGACTCTAACTCTCCACCATCATGAGTGTTAATTACTACTTGTTAATATGTGACTCTAACTCTCCACCATCATGAGTGTTAACCACTTGTTAATATGTGTCTCTCACTCTCCACCATCATGAGTGTTAACAACCACTTGTTAATATGTGTCTCTCACTCTCCACCATCATGAGTGTTAACAACCACTTGTTAATATGTCTCTCACTCTCCACTATCATGAGTGTTAACAACCACTTGTTAATATGTGACTCTCACTCTCCACTATCATGAGTGTTAACAACCACTTGTTAATATGTGACATCATGAGTGTTAACAACCACTTGTTAATATGTCTCTCACTCTCCACTATCATGAGTGTTAACAACCACTTGTTAATATGTGTCTCTCACTCTCCACCATCATGAGTGTTAACAACCACTTGTTAATATGTGTATCTCACTCTCCACCATCATGAGTGTTAACAACCACTTGTTAATATGTGTCTCTCACTCTCCACCATCATGCGTGTTAACAACCACTTGTTAATATGTGTCTCTCACTCTCCACCATCATGAGTGTTAACCACTTGTTAATATGTGTCTTCACTCTCCACCATCTTGAGTGTTAACAACCACTTGTTAATATGTGTCTCTCACTCTCCACCATCATGAGTGTTAACAACCATTTGTTAATATGTGTCTATCACTCTCCACCATCATGAGTGTTAACAACCATTTGTTAATATGTGACTCTATCTCTCCACCATCATGAGTGTTAACAACTACTTGTTAATATATGACTCTATCTCTCCACCATCATGAGTGTTAACAACCACTTGTTAATATATGACTCTATCTCTCCACCATCATGAGTGTTAACAACTACTTGTTAATAAGTGTCTCTCACTCTCCACCATCATGAATGTTAACAACCACTTGTTAATATGTGACTCTCACTCTCCACCATCATGAGTGTTAACAACCATTTGTTAATATGTGTCTATCACTCTCCACCATCATGAGTGTTAACAACCATTTGTTAATATGTGACTCTATCTCTCCACCATCATGAGTGTTAAAAACTACTTGTTAATATATGACTCTATCTCTCCACCATCATGAGTGTTAACAACCACTTGTTAATATATGACTCTATCTCTCCACCATCATGAGTGTTAACAACTACTTGTTAATAAGTGTCTCTCACTCTCCACCATCATGAATGTTAACAACCACTTGTTAATATGTGACTCTAACTCTCCACCATCATGAGTGTTAACAACTACTTGTTAATATGTGTCTCTCACTCTCCACCATCATGAGTGTTAACAACCAATTGTTAATATTTGTCTCTCACTCTCCACCATCATGAGTGTTAACAACCACTTGTTAATATGTGTCTCTCACTCTCCACCATCATGTGTGTTAACAACCACTTGTTAATATGTGTCTCTCACTCTCCACCATCATGAGTGTTAACAACAACTTGTTAATATGTGTCTCTCACTCTCCACCATCATGAGTGTTAACAACCACTTGTTAATATATGTCTCTCACTCTCCACCTTCATGAGTGTTAACAACCACTTGTTAATATGTGACTCTATCTCTCCACCATCATGAGTGTTAACAACCACTTGTTAATATGTGACTCTAACTCTACACCATCATGAGTGTTAACAACTACTTGTTAATATGTGTCTCTCACTCTCCATCATCATGAATGTTAACAACCACTTGTTAATATGTGACTCTAACTCTCCACCATCATGAGTGTTAATTACTACTTGTTAATATGTGACTCTAACTCTCCACCATCATGAGTGTTAACCACTTGTTAATATGTGTCTCTCACTCTCCACCATCATGAGTGTTAACAACCACTTGTTAATATGTGTCTCTCACTCTCCTCCATCATGAGTGTTAACAACCGCTTGTTAATATGTGTCTCTCACTCTCCACCATCATGAGTGTTAACAACCACTTGTTAATATGTGTCTCTCACTCTCCACCATCATGAGTGTTAACAACCACTTGTTAATATGTGACTCTATCTCTCCACCATCATGAGTGTTAACAACCACTTGTTAATATGTGACTCTCACTCTCCACCATCATGAGTGTTAACAACCACTTGTTAATATGTGTCTCTCACTCTCCACCATCATGAGTGTTAACAACCACTTGTTAATATGTGTCTCTCACTCTCCACAATCATGAGTGTTAACAACCACTTGTTAATATGTGTCTCTCACTCTCCACCATCATGCGTGTTAACAACCACTTGTTAATATGTGTCTCTCACTCTCCACCATCATGAGTGTTAACCACTTGTTAATATGTGTCTTCACTCTCCACCACCATGAGTGTTAACAACCACTTGTTAATATATGACTCTATCTCTCCACCATCATGAGTGTTAACAACTACTTGTTAATATATGACTCTATCTCTCCACCATCATGAGTGTAAACAACCACTTGTTAATATATGACTATATCTCTCCACCATCATGAGTGTTAACAACTACTTGTTAATAAGTGTCTCTCACTCTCCACCATCATGAATGTTAACAACCACTTGTTAATATGTGACTCTCACTCTCCACCATCATGAGTGTTAACAACCACTTGTTAATATGTGTCTCTCACTCTCCACCATCATGAGTGTTAACAACCACTTGTTAATATGTGTCTCTCACTCTCCACCATCATGAGTGTTAACAACCACTTGTTAATATGTGTCTCTCACTCTCCACCATCATGAGTGTTAACAACCACTTGTTAATATGTGTCTCTCACTATCCACCATAATGAGAGTTAACAACCACTTGTTAATATGTGTCTCTCACTCTCCACCATCATGAGTGTTAACAACCACTTGTTAATATGTGTCTCTCACTCTCCACCATCATGAGTGTTAACAACCACTTGTTAATATGTGTCTCTCACTCTCCACCATCATGAGTGTTAACAACCTCTTGTTAATATGTGTCTCTCACTCTCCATCATCATGAGTGTTAACAACCACTTGTTAATATGTGTCTCTCACTCTCCACCATCATGAATGTTAACAACCACTTGTTAATATGTGTCTCTCACTCTCCACCATCATGAGTGTTAACAACCATTTGTTAATATGTGACTCTATCTCTCCACCATCATGAGTGTTAACAACTACTTGTTAATATATGACTCTATCTCTCCACCATCATGAGTGTTAACAACAACTTGTTAATATATGACTCTATCTCTCCACCATCATGAGTGTTAACAACTACTTGTTAATAAGTGTCTCTCTCTCTCCACCATCATGAGTGTTAACAACCACTTGTTAATATGTGTCTCTCACTCTCCACCATCATGAGTGTTAACAACCACTTGTTAATATGTGACTCTATATCTCCACCATCATGAGTATTAACAACCACTTGTTAATATGTGACTCTATCTATCCACCATCATGAGTGTTAACAACCACTTGTTAATATGTGACTCTAACTCTCCACCATCATGAGTGTTAACAACTACTTGTTAATATGTGTCTCTCACTCTCCACCATCATGAGTGTTAACAACCAATTGTTAATATGTGTCTCTCACTCTCCACCATCATGAGTGTTAACAACCACTTGTTAATATATGTCTCTCACTCTCCACCATCATGAGTGTTAACAACCACTTGTTAATATGTGTCTCTCACTTTCCACCATCATGAGTGTTAACAACCACTTGTTAATATGTGTCTCTCACTCTCCACCATCATGAGTGTTAACAACCACTTGTTAATATGTGTCTCTCACTCTCCACCTTCATGAGTGTTAACAACCACTTGTTAATATGTGACTCTATCTCTCCACTATCATGAGTGTTAACCACTTGTTAATATGTGTCTCTCACTCTCCACCTTCATGAGTGTTAACAACCACTTGTTAATATGTGACTCTATCTCTCCACCATCATGAGTGTTAACAACTACTTGTTAATATGTGTCTCTCACTCTCCACCATCATGAATGTTAACAACCACTTGTTAATATGTGACTCTAACTCTCCACCATCATGAGTGTTAATTACTACTTGTTAATATGTGACTCTAACTCTCCACCATCATGAGTGTTAACCACTTGTTAATATGTGTCTCTCACTCTCCACCATCATGAGCGTTAACAACCACTTGTTAATATGTGTCTCTCACTCTCCACCATCATGAGTGTTAACAACCACTTGTTAATATGTGACTCTCACTCTCCACCATCATGAGTGTTAATAACCACTTGTTAATATGTGTCTCTCACTCTCCACCATCATGAATGTTAACAACCACTTGTTAATATGTGTCTCTCACTCTCCACCATCATGAGTGTTAACAACCACTTGTTAATATGTGTCTCTCACTCTCCACCATCATGAGTGTTAACAACCACTTGTTAATATGTGTCTCTCACTCTCCACCATCATGAGTGTTAACAACCACTTGTTAATATGTGTCTCTCACTCTCCACCATCATGAGTGTTAACAACCACTTGTTAATATGTGTCTCTCACTCTCCACCATCATGAGTGTTAACAACCACTTGTTAATATGTGTCTATCACTCTCCACCATCATGAGTGTTAACAACCATTTGTTAATATGTGTCTATCACTCTCCACCATCATGAGTGTTAACAACCATTTGTTAATATGTGACTCTATCTCTCCACCATCATGAGTGTTAACAACCACTTGTTAATATATGACTCTATCTCTCCACCATCATGAGTGTTAACAACTATTTGTTAATAAGTGTCTCTCACTCTCCACCATCATGAGTGTTAACAACCACTTGTTAATATGTGTCTCTCACTCTCCACCATCATGAGTGTTAACAACCACTTGTTAATATGTGACTCTGTATCTCCACCATCATGAGTGTTAACAACCACTTGTTAATATGTGACTCTATCTCTCCACCATCATGAGTGTTAACAACCATTTGTTAATATGTGACTCTAACTCTCCACCATCATGAGTGTTAACAACCACTTGTTAATATGTGTCTCTCACTCTCCACCATCATGAGTGTTAACAACCAATTGTTAATATGTGACTCTATCTCTCCACCATCATGAGTGTTAACCACTTGTTAATATGTGTCTCTCACTCTCCACCTTCATGAGTGTTAACAACCACTTGTTAATATGTGACTCTATCTCTCCACCATCATGAGTGTTAACCACTTGTTAATATGTGACTCTATCTCTCCACCATCATGAGTGTTAACCACTTGTTAATATGTGACTCTATCTCTCCACCATCATGAGTGTTAACAACCACTTGTTAATATGTGACTCTAACTCTCCACCATCATGAGTGTTAACAACCACTTGTTAATATGTGTCTCTCACTTTCCACCATCATGAATGTTAACAACCACTTGTTAATATGTGACTCTCACTCTCCACCATCATGAGTGTTAACAACCACTTGTTAATATGTGACTCTAACTCTCCACCATCATGAGTGTTAACAACCACTTGTTAATATGTGACTCTACCTCTACACCATCATGAGTGTTAACAACCACTTGTTAATATGTGACTCTAACTCTCCACCATCATGAGTGTTAACAACTACTTGTTAATATGTGACTCTAACTCTCCACCATCATGAGTGTTAACCACTTGTTAATATGTGTCTCTCACTCTCCACCATCATGAGTGTTAACAACCACTTGTTAATATGTGTCTCTTACTCTCCACCATCATGAGTGTTAACAACCACTTGTTAATATGTGTCTCTCACTCTCCACCATCATGAGTGTTAACAACCACTTGTTAATATGTGTCTCTCACTCTCCACCATCATGAGTGTTAACAACCACTTGTTAATATGTGTCTCTCACTTATACCATCATGAGTGTTAACAACCACTTGTTAATATGTGTCTCTCACTCTCCACCATCATGAGTGTTAACAACCACTTGTTAATATGTGTCTCTCACTCTCCACCATCATGAGTGTTAACAACCACTTGTTAATATGTGTCTCTCACTCTCCACCTTCATGAGTGTTAACAACCACTTGTTAATATTTGTCTCTCACTCTCCACCATCATGAGTGTTAACAACCACTTGTTAATATGTGTCTCTCACTCTCCACCTTCATGAGTGTTAACAACCACTTGTTAATATTTATCTCTCACTCTCCACCATCATGAGCGTTAACAACCACTTGTTAATATGTGTCTCTCACTCTCCACCTTCACATGTGTTAACAAACACTTTCACTGCTTTAAACTAACCCAGTTCTCCGTCAAGTTCTTACCAGCATTTATGTGACTTAACAACTCCATCACTACAACAAACAATAACTTGAACAATAAAAAATTAAAAACAATAACAAGAGCATAATTAATAAGAATACCAACAACATTACAGCGACAACAACAAAAAATCCATTTGTTTCGACTATTATTATTTAAATTATAAATATCTGGCAAACTTACGAATCATCGCTGGAGTATCTTCATTGTCACAACCAATAAACCGTAAGTACATTAAATCGTAAATAAATCGTAAGTACATTAAATCGTAAATAAATCATAAGTACATTCAGGAAATCGTAAGTATATTTAGCAAAATCATTGCTATTGTTCAACCACATGATGTAAAGAAAATTTTTAACTTTAAATGACACACGTTAGATTGAAGTTTCACCCCTAGCATTGTAGCACTGTAACTTGCACCACAGTTGATGGACGGAAGTGTCACCACTAGCATTGTAGCACTGTAACTTGTACCACAGTTGATGGACGGAAGTGTCACCACTAGCATTGTAGCACTGTAACTTGTACCACAGTTGATGGACAGAAGTGTCACCACTATCATTGTAGCACTGGAACTTGTACCACAGTTGAGGGATGGTAGTGTCACCCCTAGCATTGTAGCACTGTAACTTGTACCACAGTTGAGGGATGCAAGTGTCACCACTATCACTGTAGCACTGTAACTTGTACCACAGTTGAGGGACGGTATTGTCACCACTATCATTGTAGCACTGTAACTTGTACCACAGTTGAGGGACGGTAGTGTCACCACTATCATTGTAGCACTGTAACTTGTACCACAGTTGAGGGACGGTAGTGTCACCCCTAGCATTGTAGCACTGTAACTTGTACCACAGTTGAGGGATGGAAGTGTCACCACTATCACTGTAGCACTGTAACTTGTACCACAGTTGAGGGATGGAAGTGTCACCACTAGCATTGTAGCACTGTAACTTGTACCACAGTTGAGGGACGGTATTGTCACCACTATCATTGTAGCACTGTAACTTGTACCACAGTTGAGGGACGGTAGTGTCACCCCTAGCATTGTAGCACTGTAACTTGTACCACAGTTGAGGGACGGAAGTGTCACCACTATCACTGTAGCACTGTAACTTGTACCACAGTTGAGGGATGGAAGTGTCACCACTATCATTGTAGCACTGTAACTTGTACAACAGTTGAGGGATGGAAGTGTCATTACTATCATTGTAGCACTGTAACTTGTACCACAGTTGAGGGACGGAAGTGTCACTACTATCATTGTAGCACTGTAATTTGTACCACAGTTGAGGGGCCAAAGTGTCACTACTATCATTGTAGCACTGTAACTTGTACCACAGTTGAGGGGCGGAAGTGTCACTACTATCATTGAAGCACTGTAACTTGTACCACAGTTGACGGACAGAAGTGTCACTACTATCATTGTAGCACTGTAACTTGTACCACAGTTGAGGGGCGGAAGTGTCACTACTATCATTGAAGCACTGTAACTTGTACCACAGTTGACGGACAGAAGTGTCACTACTATCATTGTAGCACTGTAACTTGTACCACAGTTGAGGGACGGAAGTGTCACTACTATCATTGAAGCACTGTAACTTGTACCACAGTTGAGGGACGGAAGTGTCACTACTATCATTGAAGCACTGTAACTTGTACCACAGTTGAGGGACGGAAGTGTCACTACTATCATTGAAGCACTGTAACTTGTACCACAGTTGAGGGACGGAAGTGTCACCACTATCATTGTAGCACTGTAACTTGTACCACAGTTGAGGGACGGAATTGTCACTACTATCATTGAAGCACTGTAATTTGTACCACAGTTGAGGGACAGAAGTGTCACCACTATCACTGTAGCACGGTAACTTGTACCACACTTGAGGGACGGAAGTGTCACCACTATCGCTGTAGCACTGAAACATGTACCACAGTTGAGGGACGGATGTGTCATCCTGACCCTGCTCCGCATGGGTCAGTAGGCCTGTTGCAGTGTTCCTTCTTTATTATGTTCTTATGTTCTTAGGTTCTATCATTGAAGCACTGTAATTTGTACCACAGCTGAGGGACAGAAGTGTCACCACTATCATCGTAGCACTGTAACTTGTACCACAATTGAGGGACCGAAGTTTCACCAATAGCCTACTGATACTATGAACGTAGCACTGTAACTTATACCACAGTTGAGGGACGGAAGTGTCACCACTATCATTGTAGCACTGTAATTTGTACCACAGTTGAGGGACAGAAGTGTCACCACTATCATCGTAGCACTGTAACTTGTACCACAGTTGAGGGACCGAAGTGTCACAACTAGTCTGCTGATACTATCATTGTAGCACTGTAATTTGTACCACAGATCAGGGACGGAAATGTCCCCACTTGGCTACTGATACTATCATTATAGCACTGTTAATTGTACAAGAGTTGAGGGACGGAAGTGTCACCACTAGCCTACTGATACTATCATTGTAGCACTACAACTTTTACCACAGTTGAGGGACGTGTCTCCAATAGCCTACTGATACTATGATTGTAGCACTGTAACTTGTACCACAGTTGAGGGACGGAAGTATCACCACTAGCCTACTGAAATTATCATTGTATCACTAACTTGTACCACAGTTGAGGGACGGAAGTGTAACCACTATCATTTTAGCACTGTAACTTGTACCACAGTTGAGGGAGGGAAGAAACATTAGCCTTCTCTTAATATCATTGTAGCACAGTAACTTATGCCACCTTTGAGGGAGGGAAGTAACACTAGCCTACTCTTAATACCATTGCAGCACTGTAATTTATACCACTGTTGAGGGAGGGAAGTAACACTAGCCTACTCTTAATACCATTGTAGCACTGTAACTTATACCACTGTTGAGGGAGGGAAGTAACACTAGCCTACTGTTAATACCATTGTAGCACTGTAACTTATACCACTGTTGAGGGAGGGAAGTATCACTAGCCTACGCTTAATATCATTGTAGCACTGTAACTTATACCACTGTTGAGGGAAGGAAGTAACACTAGCCTACTCTTAATACCATTGTAGCACTGTAACTTATACCACTGTTGAGGGAGGGAAGTAACACTAGCCTACTGTTAATACCATTGTAGCACTGTAACTTATACCTCTGTTGAGGGAGGGAAGTAACACTAGCCTATTGTTAATACCATTGTAGCACTGTAACTTATACCTCTGTTGAGGGAGGGAAGTAACACTAGCCTACTCTTAATACCATTGTAGCACTGTAACTTATACCTCTGTTGAGGGAGGGAAGTAACACTAGCCTACTCTTAATATCATTGTAGCATTGTAACTTATACCTCTGTTGAGGGAGGGAAGTATCACTAGCCTACTCACCCTTCGTGAGGCAAATGAGTTGAAAAATAGAATTTCGAACTGAACTCCCTAGAGTGGATAGAGTATGTAAATATGAGTATGTCTATGATCCCATGTAAATGGAATTCTGATGGTTAGTTTTCAAGCAATTACTAATCTGCGAAGCCATAATGTATTATGGCCATTGCAAAGGTGCACTGGTTAATAAAACACCCAATAACTATTTTTTTAATTTATTATACAAACAGACAATATCAAAAACATAAATGGAACTTGTATCCAAAAATCTTTGTAAGTATTAGAAAAATATAACAATCATCAAAATAGCTATATTGACACATTGCAAAGGGATAAAATTTTCAATTCCCTTATTTTTGGTTGGCGTTTTTTCCTCCTCATCACCACTTGACACCAGTGGCAAGTATTCATCACCACTTTCATCCAATTCTGTGTCATCTACCTCCGGATCTGAGTCACTTTCTTTCAAAATGCAGACATATTTTGACTTGGTGTTGGAGAGCTCACCCTAAAACAATTTCTCATTGATCTGGAAGGACAATATGAACGTTCAGTACACATCCAGACCACTACAAAATTCATATGAGCAATAGAAATATTTTTTATAAATATTTATTTACTGAAATTGGAAAATGGCCCTAGAGTGACAGACGCAGATTTATCGAGGCTTCTTTGGCTGCACTTTTTTCATTTGCATAGTGCACTTATATATATATATATATATATATATATATATATATATATATATATATATATATATATATATATATATATATATATATATATATATATATATATATATATATATATATGTATATAAACAAACACTGATCTCTGGCTGAAGGAGACTCGAACCTACGAACCTTAGGACAAGGTACGCAGTGCTTTACCAATCTACCCACACTGGACAATACCTTGGCGTGTAGCTTGTGCTACATGTTTGATCCAAGGCAGCCAGCTTTCAGGGAGAAGGCTTACAGCTTACCATCTCATCCCCTGCATGTGTCAGCCTTACTAGAGATTTTAACAATTATATTATATATATATATATATATATATATATATATATATATATATATATATATATATATATATATATATATATATATATATATATATATATATATATATATATGTCGTGCCGAATAGGCAGAACTTGAGGGAAAAAAGTAACACTAGCCTACTCTTAATATCATTGTAAAATTGTAACTTATACCACTGTTGAGGGAGGAAAGTAACACTAGCCTACTCTTAATATCATTGTAGCACTGTAACTTATACCACTGTTGAGGGAGGAAAGTAACTCTAGCCTACTCTAAATATCATTGTAGCATTGTAACTTATACCACTGTTGAGGGAAAAAAGTAACACTAGCCTACTCTTAATATCATTGTAGCATTGTAACTTATACCACTGTTGAGGGAGGAAAGTAACACTAGCCTACTCTTAATATCATTGTAGCACTGTAACTTATACCACTGTTGAGGGAGGGAAGTAACACTAGCCTACTCTTAATATCATTGTAGCACTGTAACTTATACCACTGTTGAGGGAGGGAAGTAACACTAGCCTTCTCTTAATATCATTGTAGCATTGTAACTTATACCACTGTTGAGGGAGAAAAGTAACACTAGCCTACTCTTAATATCATTGTAGCATTGTAACTTATACCACTGATAAGGGAGGAAAGTAACACTAGCCTACTCTTAATATCATTGTAGCATTGTAACTTATACCACTGTTGAGGGAGGGAAGTAACACTAGCCTACTCTTAATATCATTGTAACATTGTAACTTATACCACTGTTGAGGGAGGAAAGTAACACTAGCCTACTCTTAATATCATTGTAGCATTGTAACTTATACCACTGTTGAGGGAGGAAAGTAACACTAGCCTACTCTTAATATCATTGTAGCATTGTAACTTATACCACTGTTGAGGGAGGGAAGTAACACTAGCCTACTCTTAATATCATTGTAGCATTGTAACTTATACCACTGTTGAGGGAGGAAAGTAACACTAGCCTACTCTTAATATCATTGTAGCATTGTATCTTATACCACTGTTGTGGGAGGGAAGTAACTCTAGCCTACTCTTAATATGTAAAATTAAAGGACACAAGTGCAACTAATGTGATATTTTATTGTGGCAACGTTTCTCTGAACCTGACACTCTGAACCTGACACTCTGAACCTGACACTCTGAACCTGACACTCTGAACCTGACACTCTGAACCTGACACTCTGAACCTGACACTCTGAACCTGACACTCTGAACCTGACACTCTGAACCTGTGACTCTGAACCTGACACTCTGAACCTGTGACTCTGAACCTGACACTCTGAACCTGTGACTCTGAACCTGACACTCTGAATCTGACACTCTGAACCTGACACTCTGAACCTGACACTCTGAACCTGACACTCTGAACCTGACACTCTGAACCTGACACTCAGAACCTGACACTCAGAACCTGACACTCAGAACCTGACACTCTGAACCTGTGACTCTGAACCTGACACTCTGAACCTGACACTCTGAACCTGACACTCTGAACCTGACACTCAGAACCTGACACTCAGAACCTGACACTCTGAACCTGACACTCTGAACCTGACACTCTGAACCTGACACTCTGAACCTGACACTCTGAACCTGACACTCTGAACCTGACACTCAAAACCTGACACTCAGAACCTGACACTCAGAACCTGACACTCTGAACCTGACACTCTGAACCTGACACTCTGAACCTGACACTCTGAACCTGACACTCTGAACCTGACACTGAGAACCTGACACTCAGAACCTGACACTCAGAACCTGACACTCAGAACCTGACACTCAGAACCTGACACTCTGAACCTGACACTCAGAACCTAACACTCTGAACCTGACACTCAGAACCTGACACTCTGAACCTGACACTCAGAACCTGACACTCAGAACCTGACACTCAGAACCTGACACTCATAACCTGACACTCTGAACCTGACACTCAGAACTTGACACTCAGAACCTGACACTCAGAACCTGACTCTCAGAACCTGACACTCTGAACCTGACACTCAGAAGCTGACACTCTGAACCTGACACTCTGAACCTGACACTCAGAACCTGACACTCAGAACCTGACACTCAGAACCTGACACTCAGAACCTGACACTCAGAACCTGACTCTGATGGAAGTGGCGCTGTCTTATATGTTTTTTTCTTTATTGTGGGGTCATCTGAATTTAGGTCTAAACTTTATTTAATACCTTAAAATTTTAGGAGTCGACTTATACTCTGGGTAGACATATATGTTGGGTAGACTTAAATGTTTGGTGGACTTGTATGTTGGGTAGACTTATAAACTGTGTAGGCTTATGTTTTGGGTAGACTTATAAGCCGGGTAGACTTATGTGTTGGGTAGACTTATACACTGGGTAGACTTATAAGCTGGGTAGACTTATATGTTGGGTAGACATACGTTAGGAAGACATGTAAGTTGGGTAGACTTATATGTTGGGTAGAATTATAGGCTGGGTAGATTTACGTGCTGGGTAGACTTATATGTTGGGTAGAATTATAGGCTGGGTAGATTTACGTGCTGGGTAGACTTATATGATGGGTAGACTTATATGTTGGGTAGACTTATATGCCGAGTAGACTTATGCACTGGGTAGACTTATGTATTGAGTAGACATTTATGTTTGGTAGACTTATATGTTGGGTAGATTTATATGTTGGGTAGACTTATATGTTTTTTTTAGATTTATATGCTGGGTAGACTTTTAAGCTGGGTAGACTTTTAATCTGGGTAGTCTTTTAAGCTGGGTAGACTTATAAGCTGGTTAGATTTATTTGGTGGGTAGACATATATTTTTGGTAGATATATGTGTTGGGTATGTGTTGGGTATGTTTTTTACACTTATATGCTGGGTCGACTTTTAAGCTGGGTAGACTCACAAGTTGGGTAGATTTTTAAGCTGGGTAGACTTATAAGCTCGGTAGACTTTTAAGCTGGGTAGACTTATAAGCTGGGTAGACTTTAAAGCTGGGTAGACTTATAAGCTGGGTAGACTTATATGGTGGGTAGATTTCTAAGCTGGGTAGACTTACGTGGAGAAAAATCTCCAGTTTATGAATGGGGGCGATATACCCCCCTTTTGAAGCGTAGGGAGGGGGTAATGTCCCTTTCCAGAGAGGGCTAGCCCTCTCAGAGGGGCTTGTGAATCATCTTACTTTCTCCCTCCAAAAACAGTGTTATCAAAGCCATAAATGATGCAAAGCGTCACAAGATACGTCTCTCTCTACCGGACTTGCTGGCCTTTTGTAAATAAAAGTGGACGTGTATGTGTGCTCGTATTTCCCCATAGCAGGAAAAGGTGAAAAGTGTGCCCCACTTGATCTAAAATCTAGAAATATTATAGCCCAATAAACCCGCCTAGAGTCCTAAGAAACGGAGTCTAGGACGAAGTCTGTTGCAAGGCTAGCAGTGAATGTCTATGAAGCTAAACTCAGCATTTCCTTTGTGGAATGGGCTTCTCGACACCAAAGAAGGCAGATTGCATCAAGGAACAAACGAGCGTGAGTGCCACAGAGGGCATCGCTACTCTCTCGCTAAAAGACAAAGGCAGCGACCAGTCCAGTACGTTTACCAAACGTTCAAGCATCTATCAAACATTAAAATTAATCATCGAGACACCGGAAAGCACTAAATGAAATACTTTGGAAGCAGGTGAACACCAGACCAAATCTCCATGGAAAGGTGTGTCAGTGTAACCCAGTGTTTTAAGTGTTATGAGTTTGGTCATAATGCAAATAAATGCAACAGCCAAAAAAGAGACGTTTAGCAGTATCTACTCTGGTGAACAAGTTTTCAGGGACTGTCCTAACAGAAGCAACCCCAAGTGTGCCCATTGTAAAGGAAACCATCATGCTGTCTCCCCTAGCTGCCATGTTAGGAAAACTACAATCCAGAAAATTATAGATGCTAAGAAACAGGCAAACATAAAGAAAACCGCTTCCCATGCACCTCCAAAAAATTCTCAGGACTCGTTCCCCAATCCACCTGGATCTAGTGGGACTCCTACTGCCAACTCTACCAATTATAATGTTTGGAATTCTGCCCCTCCTGCAGCGCTCCACGCCAACTCTGACCCCAACATACACAAAACAAAAGGACCATCATCTCCTACGTCTCCTTGGTCCTCAGAGTTAGATGTTATGAGAGGTACACTGATCATGTTGGCCAAGGAGATAACAGGTAGCAATGTTAAACTCGGCACCTCTATTATAAATGATTTCTTAGTAGCTAATGGAGCCAGGCTCTTAATCATCCCAAATAATGTGAATTCAATAATGAACCAGCCCCTCAAGACAGGAAGTATGTGCCCTCCTCCACAATCACACATAATCAAACATCATCAGACAACAAAGGCCCAACCATAATGGAAGACCCACTTGAAACAACACCTCAAACCAGTGAATTAATACCTGCCCCTAAACTTGCACCAGACACTGATGCACAGTCTTCCGCCGTAGAAGCTGACCCAAAAGCACAAATAATTTCCAATGATACCCCAAGTGGACTTACACATTTCCACATGGAGCCTCCACTGTCTCCTACAGTAAGAATTGTGAATATATCGACTGAGACTCTGAATGACATGCCACAGTTGTCAGATGATGAATCTGGTGCATCAGTTAATGTCACCAGCAGTAGTGAGGAAGATGAAATAGTCGGTACAGAGAAAACCACTCAGGACTACAAACCTCCCATTGAGTCCAGTAGGGAGAGCTTGCATACACCTTGCAGTTATAATCTGACACCAACTGTACGTACACAGCAAAAACGCAAACTTCCCGAAATAATTGGGATTACAATTTTACAAATTATTATTCAGTATTTATTTATGTACAAGAATGGTATGCAATACCATCAAGATGATATTTAAACACACATGTAACATCAGGAGTATCTTTATTGTAGAAGTTTCGCCATCTAGTGGCTTTATCAATACAAATTTTAGGACATAATTTGAAGACAGAATTATATACAGAAGATGAGGTAATCAGTCCCTCAGCCTTGGAGATGGTATGGAGAGCACCGTGGTCGTGGAGATTCTGGAGCAAAGAATCAGAATCAGAAGATTCACAGGTAAGGACCCACGAGGGGCGAGGGGCAAGTGGGGACAGGGCGAAGAATAGACGGTGAGAGGAATGTCTTGAGTCGAAGAGAGAAGAGTCAGGACTAGACCCAACTGATAAGCCTGGATAAACACTGACGAAGGCGATGTAGAAGTCAACAGGGACTCTGCAGGTACTGGCTGCATCTTGCTAGATGGAAAAAACTGCGTCTTGATGGTGACAGGAGGCTGCAAGCGACAAAGGAGGAGCTGATTGTTGATTGTTCAGATCATAGTGGCTTGGTGGTTACTTGTAGATGTGGCGTTTTTTTACGATGTAAGTGTCCTTGGAGAGTACAGTTCCATTTTCAAGACGTTCAAATCGTTGGAGAGGAACTATCATGAGACGTGTTAACATATGTCGATATCGAGGATCTTGAGAGCATTTTCCAGTATGCTTTATAATTCTTTAAAGTTCAACTTTAGTAGTATAGGTAGAATATTCGATGATAATCTTGACTTTCTTTTGGATGAGGTGAGATTGGAGTTCAGATGGCTGCATGTCTTGAGGATAACTTGCTGTGGTGCAGAAAGTGACTCCATCTCAATTTATGTACTTGTCGTTATCTTCATCTTGTACAATATCGAGTCTAGAGTCGTAGGATGGTGTTGTTGGTGCTGGATTTTTCTTTCTTGTTATGTGGTGTTGAAGGTGAAAGTGAATATTCGTTGTCATCTTCAATGCCATCTTCAGTAGACGAATAGGAAGATGTTTCTAGTGGCAAGACTTCTGATTGGTCGGTTTCGATGAGGAGTGGTGGCTTCTCATTGGACGTTGTTTGAGTGACGTCACTAGTTGTTGGTGGCGTTGGAGCTGCTGCAGCAGTGGAAGCGTCGTTATCAGTTATTAATTCTTTCATGTCATCTGGCGCTTCAAAACTGACGATCTTCGGGATTATTTTCAAAATCTCAGCTGATGGTGGACTTGCAGGGAAGTTAAATGATGGCATGTTGTTAAGTGCAAGAAGTTCATTAATAGTCGTGTTGAAAGAGCCAGGTTTTGCAGCATTTTGCATGTGAGCAAACATCATGCAGTAAAAGAACTTGGTAGAGATATCATCAGGTGGAGGTTGGGTAGTGAGAGGTGGTGAAGACAACTGTTGAGTGGCTTGTAGAATCTTGGATGTAGTTGACTGAATCTTTGCAATTGCAGCGTATGAAGGAGAGGTTCAAGATGACTTCTTAGTTTCTTCCTTCAGTTTCTTAGAGAGGATATCCTTATGCACTGGACATTTTGATGCAAGTGGGAGCAGCAGTGGAAGTGCAAGAACGAAAATCGTGACCTACAGAGCCACAGGTGGAACATATCTTCGTGTTCTTCACGTGGCAGTCGGCAGTAGAGTGACTGTACAAGTAAAATATCCAACAATGTGTTATGTAGGTGAAGCGTTCAGGTTCAATCTGACGAGGGTTGATGATGTAGTAAGAGATGGCCAGTCCATCAGACAGTGCTCTGGTCTCCATGGTAACGTCCAGGAACGTGACCTTCAGCATCGAGGAAGCGTTGGGGATCTTCACAACGGAATCAGTCTTGGCCCACGTGTTGAGGTCTTCAAGTGATGTCGTAATTTCCTCGATGGACATGTTCGTGATTAGCCTGTCAAGACGTTTCATAAAGACAGAAAGCTTTGCACGCATGTATGGTGACGTGGAGATGGTAAAGCCGCGGTCTTCTAAGGTCTTCATGGCAGTAGGTGTGAGTACTTTGTCAGCTTCAGCATCATCGAGAAAAGTAACGATGAAAGCTCCTTTCAGTGAAGTAATCTTGGAAAACTTGGCGTGAAAACAAGTGTTGAGTGAGGCTGCAAGGTCACGCTTCGTGGCGTCATCGACGACAGCAGATTTGGGCTTAATTCTCACACGATGAGACATCGTGGAGAGAGTAGAGGTTCCCCTCCCCAACGGGGATCGTAGGGAGACTGAACAAGTAAGGAGAGCTGCTATGACCTGCCGAGGCGAGAGTCAGAAGCAGAATGTCTCTCTTTCTTCCTTGTGGAGCAAAGGGAAGATGGCCGGCGTTTATATACTAACGTCAGGTGGAAAGGGACGTGTAGCACCTGGCGTTAGTATATAAACGCCGGCCTTCTTGCCTTTGCTCCAGAATCTCAACGATCACGATGCTCTCCACATCAACTCCAAGGCTGAGGGACTGATTACCTCATCTTCTGTATATAGTTCTACTGTTTTCAAATTATGTCCTAAAATTTGTATTGATAAAGTCACTGGATGGCAAAACGTCTACAATAAAGATACCCTGATGTTTCATATGAGTCTAAATATCATCAATATTTTTTTAGCAACCGCTACTTTCCTGAAATTGAACTTCACAATGAGAACCCTGACATCCTTCTGAATGAGACAGCTGCCAGAGCAGATCAACATATAAAGATACATGGTTACTCTAATGTCGAGAAATCGAGAGGGTCCTTTAGTGGAGTGGCCGTCCTATTGAAACTAGGATATGCTTCTCGTAACATCCACATTGACGAAGAAAACATTATAGCAATAGAATTGACGACCTCATTTGGTCAGTTAATAGTTGGAACCGGATATTTTCCTCCTAGACAACCATTCCCCTAAACCAGATACTGAGTAGAAATGTTCCAACAATCCTTGCAAAAGATTTTAATGCCCATCACCCCGCACTCTTCAACTGCGGCGCTGGACATCCGCTGGGTGACCTAAAGGGAAAACAACTATTTAATATAATGACAGCAAGAAATCTACCATTATAAGGCTCATTCTTTAAGTCAAATGTAAGCCCTCATCTGGGGACACCTGATATCGTCTTAACCAACAGAGATTGTGACGTGTACCATTACAGTCTTCCCTGGTGGAAACGTAGGATCAGACTACATCCCTGTTATAATAACACTTCAGACATCGCCATTTAGAATACCCACTCCTCCGAAACCCAAAACACTAGGATTTGACCCTTTCAGGGATTTCCTATGCAATAACTAAGCTTATTGTTTCGCTTAAGAAACAGCCTTGAACTGCAATTGACGAGACAATCAGTGCCTTCCATGAAAGAATCATAGAGGCCACTCATGCAAGATGTCAGTTAAATACATCAAAGATCTATAAGCAATATAAACTAACCAGAGAAATTAGGGACTGCATGAACAATTATTAAGCACCATGAAACGAGACAACCCACAAGGGTTATACTGCAGAGGTTGAGAAGAAACTTAATTACTCGGATCACACCACACAAAAATGAAATAATGAAATATCTTGTTCTTCAAGCTAATCAGTACAAACGTCAACCTGAAAAATTCTGGAGTAAGATCCGCCAGCTTCTAGGGACGACGATGACGAGGAAGTTGATGTCAAACTTGATAACCCACAAGACAAAGTCAATCTGATGGGTTATGTGTGGGAGAAAATTCTCTCACACAATGATAGTAGAAGATTTAATAATAACTACTACTAGTGGGTCAACGAATGGAGAGATGAAAACCGAGATGACCTCCAACCATTGCCATTAACTGATACATCTACTCTTTAAGAGGAACGCCTCCTAACAAGACCATTCACACTCAGGGAGATTACTCAAGTCATAGACAGAATGGGTAATAAAAACCGTGGCCTCTCAGGTATAACAGTGAAACAAGTAAGGTTCTTAGCCTGAAATTGCAAATTGTCTCTGGTAAATATCATTAAGAGCCAACGGAAAGTGTCCCGAGGCCAAGATGACAGTAAGAGAGCAAAACCCAACAAAGACAACCATAAACCAGAGAACTATAGCCTTATCTCATTACTTGAAGTCACTGGTAAAGTACTTGAGAAAATAATTTCCAACAGATTAAACAACTACATGGAGTACAATCACCTCTTCACTGAAAAACAGTTTTGATTCAGGACCCACAAAAAAACCCAAGAAGCTACCAATATTATCAATGCTGTGGACAGCCTGAGGAAAAGGGCAACCTTGCCCTAATTGCAACCAGGGATGTACTCAAAGCTTTTCACAACTTGTGGCCCGAAGGACTCATATTTAAACTTGCCAGTCTTCCTGACCACAACTGGACTTTTCTCAGATTTATATACAACTTCTTATCAGAATGAAGAATTATCCCTACCTCTAACAGCAAGTCGGCAGAGACTTTCACACCGACAGCTGGAGTATCAGATACTATTCAACAATGTGTAAACGATCTCCCTCGACCCGAGTTCAATGATACTATCATCAGCCAATTTCCTGATGATGTTACACATGTAGTGTCATCCACCCCCATAACGGGAAAATATAAGTACGAGGGGGTAAAACAAAAAAAAATATATAACGAACTGCGAAGAACAGCAAACTGGGAGACGAAATGGAGAGTGACGACCAACCCAGTCTTTATTAGCACCAAATGGATGTTTTGCAACAGCTATTGAGGACAAGGGGGGTATCTCCATCAGAGGTGCACATAGTGCCATCAGAAACCCGAACAAGATCCAGGGATACAAGACAGACACATTACTCCACTTCAAATCTCACATCACTTAATAGATAAACTTAGCTAAAGCCCGCCTCAACAATCTATCCGGATTTAATCAAGCCCATTCCCACATCAAGAAACACCTGAACAAGATGATGATAAGAAATTTGTTAGAATATCCTTGTGTAATCATATCATTAACAACAAAAACCAACATATTACAGCTACAAAGAGTCGAGAATATAGCACTCTGCTTCATCACAGGCACCAGGAGGAGAGACAGAATAGAGCACTCTGCTTCATCACAGGCACCAGGAGGAGAGACAGAATAGAGCACTCTGCTTCATCACAGGCACCAGGAGGAGAGACAGAATAGAGCACTCTGCTTCATCACAGGCACCAGGAGGAGAGACAGAATAGAGCACTCTGCTTCATCACAGGCTCCAGGAGAGACAGAATAGAGCACTCTGCTTCATCACAGGCTCCAGGAGAGACAGAATAGAGCACTCTGCTTCATCACAGGCACCAGGAGGAGAGACAGAATAGAGCACTCTGCTTCATCACAGGCACCAGGAGGAGAGACAGAATAGAGCACTCTGCTTCATCACAGGCACCAGGAGAGACAGAACAGAGCACTCTGCTTCATCACAGGCACCAGGAGAGACAGAACAGAGCACTCTGCTTCATCACAGGCACCAGGAGAGACAGAACAGAGCACTCTGCTTCATCACAGGCACCAGGAGGAGAGACAGAATAGAGCACTCTGCTTCATCACAGGCACCAGGAGGAGAGACAGAATAGAGCACTCTGCTTCATCACAGGCACCAGGAGGAGAGACAGAATATAGCACTCTGCTTCATCACAGGCTCCAGGAGAGGCAGAATAGAGCACTCTGTTTCATCACAGGCTCCAGGAGAGACAGAACAGAGCACTCTGCTTCATCACAGGCACCAGGAGAGACAGAACAGAGCACTCTGCTTCATCACAGGCTCCAGGAGAGACAGAATAGAGCACTCTGCTTCATCACAGGCTCCAGGAGAGACAGAATAGAGCATTCTGCTTCATCACAGGCTCCAGGAGAGACAGAACAGAGCACTCTGCTTCATCACAGGCTCCTGGAGAGACAAAATAGAGCACTCTGCTTCATCACAGGCTCCAGGAGAGACAGAACAGAGCACTCTGCTTCATCACAGGCACCAGGAGAGACAGAACAGAGCACTCTGCTTCATCACAGGCTCCAGGAGAGACAGAATAGAGCACTCTGCTTCATCACAGGCTCCAGGAGAGACAGAACAGAGCACTCTGCTTCATCACAGGCTCCAGGAGAGACAGAATAGAGCACTCTGCTTCATCACAGGCTCCAGGAGAGACAGAACAGAGCACTCTGCTTCATCACAGGCACCAGGAGGAGAGACAGAATCAGGATGGAAGATCTACACATCCAACAGAAGATAGATGCAAAAAATGTCAGGCTTCATAAACTAACGATGAAATAACTACACAACTTGCAAGAATTCTATTTACCAGACAGAGAACACTCTCCCCTTCCAGCAAATACCAACGACCACATCATCATCTCACCTCCCCACAGAACACAAAGAATGACCCTCCAACAGAGAGAGCGATAATTCATCTACAAGGATAATTTCCAGAGACCAATGATCCTGAGTGTCCTCCCAGAAGATATAGATGAATGGGTAACACCGGAACCCTTTCATGTCCAGTAAGGATAAAATCACCCTAATTTATGGGGACTTCTCTTTTAACTTATTAAATCTTTCATCTAACCATGTAACATCTGCAAACCTACTGAACCAACCAGTATCTCTGAGTAGCAACCGACCTGCATCACCCACCTTGCTATCGTCATTTCCAGCCTAGGCTCTGCAATTGCATAAAAAGGCAATTGCAAATAGTTTAACCCATGCCAACTCAGTGTCATGCAGTTATACATTTGTGATACCTGTTTGAAGTTGATGGGTATGTGTTATACCCGATTCGATGAAATTATTTATATAAAAGACATTACACACACACCAGGAGATGAGTCTTGAACCCTGCAATCACAACTTGGTGAGTACACACTCACACACACACACCCACCAGAAGACGAGTCTTGACCCCTGCAACCACAATTAGGTGAGTACACACACACACACACGCACACACACATACACACACGCACACACACACATACACACACACACACACACACACACACACACACACACACACACACACACACACACACACACACACAGTAGGGACAGCGAGCGCGCGAGTCACGCCTTCCGTGCTCCGGGAATATAAGTGTTTTTGAGGGCTACCCAAGTGTTCTGCAAGGGTTGTTAAGTGTGTCAGGGTAGTGAACAATCCTAGAAGTGATTTTTAATCTGCCTGAGCCACATAAGTGTGGGGAGAGCCACAATTTTGTAAGTGATCTAGAAAATAAAAACATTGTGGCGCAGAGTGGGCAGGCTAGTGAGGTGGTAAGGCGACGTTGTCAAGTGTCACCCAAGAAAGATAATTAAGTGAAACAATCGTGTGACCAGTGAGAGAAATACAGTGAACATGGTACATTATTAACGAGAAGAAATTGAGGTGGATCTATGCCAGGCCGTACATCCAGCTGGATCTACGCCAGGACGTCACATCGAGCTGGACAATCTACAGGCTGCTACAGCTGCACTACAAGTACTGTATCCACCTATGAGTGGTTGTTTGGGTGTGTGGTTCCAGGTTCCAATTAACCGCCAAGCTGAATGTGAATGGTCTAACTCTCATAGCACGATAAAGAATAGACACTCAAGTATTCAATAAGGAAAAGCAATTGGTAATCCATTGAACAAGGCAGGTGGCAGGTCAGGCATAGGCAACATTGTAAGTAGGTGAGCGTAAGTCTCAAGAGGGTGGGAGTCAGGTCACAAGAGGTTGTGGACACAAGCGACAACTGAGAATCCACATTACACTCCAAGCACAAGCCACCTACTTTTCAGACACATAATAAACCCACACATAATTCGACATATAATTCGACACATAATTACACACACACACACACACACACACACACACACACACACACACACACACACACACACACACCACCACCTACCCCCCCTAACCATCCCTCCCTCACACACACACACACACAAGGGCAGACACTCATAGAAGCTTTAGACCCTAGTAGCAGTTTCCGCTTTTTATAACCCAGAATTACTGGTATGTATTAACAGTATCTCCCCCTCATACACACATACACACATACACACACACACACCTGTACTAGGACAAAATGGTAACTAACTAGGCGAATACACACACACACACACACACACACACACATACACACACACACACATACACACACACACACACATATATACACACACACATACACAAACACACACACACAGACACACACACACATACATACATACACACACACACACACACACACACACACACACACACACAGTGAAGAGTGAAGTGAGGAAGCGGAATATATGGTTATAATCATCACGGGTGAAGGATCTCCAAAAATAGGGATTTAAGGCCTACGTACGACTACGTCATCAGCAGCTGGCAACTGTCAACCGCAAGTTTATTCGCCTAGTTGTGGTTTGCATGTTGACGGCCCTGGCTGGCCTTGTATACTGTTTGATACTGGTCACTCACTCCTGCAAGCTATTACCAGAATTAGAATAGAAATAGCATAGACATAGAGAATATAGTGTTGACGAGTGTGAGAAGGTAGGTGGGACAAGCTTTTAAGGGCAACATGGTAAGACGGTGCTAGGGGGTCCCAGGAGGGTTTAGTCAGGTCACAAGAAGTTGCGGCCAGTCATTACACCGCACAAGACTCTCACACACACACACACACACACACACACACACACACACACACACACTCACACACACACACACGCACACACGCACACAGGCAGTGTTACTACCGGTAGTTATTAGCAGTAAGAATACTTAGGAAGCTAGGAAGTCCTCTCTCAATGTGAACAAGGAAAATGATAATAACCAGCAACAATTAACACGTAAATCCAGAAAGGGCAATAAGTGGAGAGAGTAGCATAATTGGGAAAGATAAATGAGACTAAATTTGTGCCTACACGACGGACCTCTCAACCCCCCCCCCTAACCCTCCCTCCCTCACACACAAGCACACACACACAAGGGTAGACACTCACACACACACACATACACACACATACACACATACACACACACACATACATACACACATACGTAAACACACAAACACACACACACACATACACATACACATACACATACACACACACGCACACACACACACACACACACACACACACACACACACACACACACACACACACACACACACACACCCTCCGCCACTTGACACCTTAGCCTTAGCCACCTACCCCTCCCCCAAACCACCTAACCCCTCCCCAAACCGTCTAACCCCCGCCCAACAACCTCCCTCCCTCCAATAACCATCCTCCCCCTCCCCCATAACCATCCATCCCCTCTCTCCCCCAAACCATCTAACTCCCTCCCCCAAACCATCTAACTCCCTCCCCCAACTATCTCTGCCCCTCCAATAACCATCCTCCCCCTCCCCCACAACCATCCATCCCCTCTCCTAACCGTCTATTCCCCTCCCCCTAACCAGGATGAGGACAAGGGGCTCCAAGGACGAATCTGAGAGGGAGGAATGGGAAATAGAGCTCAAAAAAAGGGAGGAAGACTGGGGAAGGAGACTAGATGAGCTGGAAAGGAAGATGGAAGAGAGGTTAGCAGCAGAATGCAGAAGGTGGAAGCAACAGGCCACAGCAGCAGAAATCAAGATAGAGAGATTAGAAGAGGAGCTGAGACATCTGAAACAGCACAGAGACAAAGATATTACAGAAGTAGCATCGGCAATGGCTACATCGAACACAGACAACAGGTCCGAAGGAAGCATGGAAACTAAACTGTATGCAGAGGTCCTGTCAAACCCACATGGGGCCAAAACAAAGACAGGGAG
Organism: Cherax quadricarinatus; assembly: GCF_038502225.1. Lineage (NCBI taxonomy): Eukaryota > Metazoa > Arthropoda > Malacostraca > Decapoda > Parastacidae > Cherax > Cherax quadricarinatus. The sequence continues at coordinate 171,585 of NW_027195099.1, forward strand.
CACTCTAGGACAGAAAGAGAGATTGGAAGACATTGATGGAACTAGGACATGTGCAAGGACCTTACCAGATACCTGTGGGGGCCAGGAGCAAGTGAGCAGGAAGGATAAACCAAGAAGCATAGGGGCCATAACGAGGGAAGGGACTGAAGGAAGGAACACTCCACGGGAAGGAACTAAAACACATCAGAGGATGCAATGGGAGTCACAGTGGGAGGTGGAAAGGGAGAGATCCGTGTTTGTCTATGGGCTAGACGAAGCTAAAGGGGAAACTTATGATGAAAGAAAGCAGGAGGAGAAAAAAGCGATTGAAGACATCATGAAGGTGATAGGCGAGGGGGACATGACCCAGGTGGCAAATTTTCGGAGAATTGGGTGGTTCACAAAGAAAAGGAATCGGCCTCTCAAAGTAATTTTCAAGGCAGAATCAACCCGAACCATGATCCTGCAGGAGAAAGCACGGCTGAGAGGCAAGCAGGAGTTCCGGAGTGTGTACCTCGACCGAGACAGAACACAGGACGAAAGGAAGACAATGAAAGAGAGAGTTCAAAAACGAAAGGAGAAATGGGAGGAAATGAAAAAGGAGAGCAGAATAACCCAGGATCAAATGGAAGGACAAGCGCACCCCCCAGAAACACCTGCAGAAGGACTCCAGCCACGACACCCCCAAGGCAACTGAACATTCCAAACCAACCATCACACACCGATCCCTCTGTTTCCACCCCCCGCACCACAGTTACAGTATTAGAACAGAAGTTGAAGGTTTGGTACACAAATGCAGATGGATTAACGAATAAACATGAGGAATGGCAAGAAAGAATCAATGAGAAGTCCCCAGACATCATAGCAGTTACAGAAACAAAACTCATGGAGACAATAACAGATGCAATCTTCCCACCAGGATACCAGATCATGAGGAAAGATAGAAGGGGTAGGGGGGGAGGTGGGGTTGCTCTGCTCGTAAAAAACAGATGGAAATTCGAGAAAATGGAAGGAATAGATGAGACAGGAGAAAGAGACTACATAGCAGGTACACTTCAGTCTGGGGAACACAAAGTGGTCATTGCAGTGATGTATAATCCACCACAGAACTGCAGGAGGCCAAGAGAGGAATATGAAGAGAGCAACAGAGCAATGGTGGACACACTTGCTGAGGTGGCAAGAAGAGCTCACTCCAGCAGAGCAAAGTTGCTGGTTATGGGGGATTTCAACCACAGGGAGATTGACTGGGAAAACCTGGAGCCACATGGGGGTCCCGAAACATGGAGAGCCAGGATGTTGGACGTGGTGCTGGAAAACCTCATGCACCAACATGTTAAGGACACTACCAGAGTGAGAGGGGAGGATGAACCAGCAAGATTGGACCTTGTGTTCACCCTGGGCAGCTCAGACATTGAGGATATCAAGTATGAGAGTCCCCTAGGAGCTAGCGACCACGTGGTTCTGTGCTTTGAATACATAGTAGAGCTGCAAGTGGAGAGAATAACAGGAGTAGAATGGGAAAAGCCTGACTATAAAAGAGGGGACTACATAGGGTTGAAGAACTTCATGCGGGAGGTCCAGTGGGACAGAGAACTGGCAGGAAAGCCAGTAAATGAAATGATGGAATATATAGCAACAAAATGCAAGGAGGCAGTGGAAAGGTTCATTCCCAAGGGCAACAGTAACAACGGGAAGACCAGAACAAGCCCCTGGTTTACCCGACGGTGTAAGGAGGCAAAAACAAAGTGCAATAGAGAATGGAAAAAGTACAGAAGGCAGAGAACACACGAAAATAGGGAGATCAGTCGCAGAGCCAGGAATGAGTACGCACAGGTAAGGAGGGAGGCCCAGCGACAGTATGAAAATGACATAGCATCGAGAATCAAGACTGACCCGAAACTGTTGTATAGCCATATTACAACCTAGGATTTCAAATGGCCTGTTATCCCAGGTGTAATGGGAGCAAATAAACACAGTAGAAAAAGTTTAGACTTATATTATCCTTCACCAATTATAACAGCAATATGTACACTATGTACAGTGATAAATATAGTGCACTCCACGGTAAGCAAGGCAGAAATAGAAGCCACAAGATAGCAGACCGTGCTTCAACCAGCTCTAGAGTGGGAATGACAAGGGCAGACAGGAGAGCGGTATCCACATAACCTCTGCGATTGTCAATCCCACCTTCTTATTGGCTAGAACCTGGTCACTAGTTGAACGATGGGGCCCCATCATCAACTCTTAGCAACCTGGTTCGCTGGTTGGGGGAGATAGCCTGTAAATGAGGGTGTGTCCATGCGCCGAATAAAGGTTACGTACTCTTTGCATGCCACACCCCCACCCCCGAGAAGGCTCAGGATTAGGCTGCCACCTCCCAGTGGTAACCGTGCCGCCATGGCACAAAATAATGGGACCGCCTATCCTCTCCACCATCCAACTCTTAGATAGAGCTCAGCTTTCCTAGTGCCTGAAAGCCAAACCCTAAACTCAGAGTGAGACAGCAGTCAGATAAGCCAACATAGGTCCAAGATACAAGCGGACGGTAGCCCGTATCCCCTCACTAAAAAAAAACCCCCACATCAGGGGATAAAAAAAAGAGCTTGAAAGGGGGGTTACCACAAATACATCCTAACCTAAATAAAATATTAAACTAGACTCTTGACAAAGAGTCTGCCAACACATTTTCTTTGCCGGCAATATATTTAATAAAAATATTGTAGGGCTGCAGCCTGAGAGTCCAACGCATAAGCCTTGTGTTGTGATTCTTCATGGCTTGGAGATAGACTAACGGGTTGTGATCACTGTAGACTGTGACCACCTGCGATGTTTGGCCCACATAAACATCGAAATGCTCCAAAGCCATTACCAGCGCGAGGGCTTCTTTTTCAATGGTAGAGTAAGCTCTCTGATGTGGCTGGAACTTGGCTGAAAAGTATGCGATTGGCTGCAGCTCCTTGTTCCCGATTTGTAATAGTACCGCCCCAACCCCAGACTCACAAGCATCAACCTGTAATGAAAAAGGTTTGGAGAAGTCTGGAGACAAGAGAATGGGTGCAGAGCACAATAATCTTTTTGCTTTATTAAAAGCAGTGTTACAATCTGACGTCCAATTAAAGGGAACTTTATGACTGGTAAGAGAGGTAAGAGGGGCTACAATATCTGAGAAATTCTTACAGAATCTTCTGTAAAATCCTATCATGCCTAGGAAACGTTGAAGAGATTTCCTATCATGAGGAACTGGATATTCTTTAATCGAAAGAACTTTAGCAAGTTTAGGTGCAACTTTACCACTACCTACTTCATGGCCTAGAAAAGTGACAGTGGCCTGGCCAAAGGAAGATTTAGACAAATTAACTGTTAATTGGGAATTCTTAAAGGTCTCAAACAGAGCTTTAAGTCTAAGTAGGTGTTGATCCCAAGTATCAGACACCACAACAATATCATCTAGGTATGCTGCCGTGCCTTCAAGTCCTTTAATAGCCTGATGGACGAGTTTCTGGAATGAAGAGGGGGAATTTTTCATTCCGAAGGGGGTAACTGTATACTGATAATGACCTCCTGGAATCACGAAGGCAGAGATTTCCTTCGCCTTATCTGTCAAAGGTACCTGATAGTAACCTTTAAGGAGATCTAATTTGGACACAAAAGTAGCCTTACCCACAAAGTCAATTACGTCATCCAGACGAGGAAGAGGGTAAGCATCTGTAATTGTGACCTCGTTCACTTTACGGTAGTCTGTGCACATACGAAACCCTCCATCAGCCTTTTTTACTAGGATGCACGGTGAAGCCCATGGACTAGACGACTCCTCCACTAAACCATGTTCTAACAAGAAGTCTACTTCCTGCTGAAGTAACCTTTGCTTTTCAGGATTAGCTCTGTAGGGGGAGAGTTTAATTGGTTTAGATTTTCCCACATCTACATCATGGTAACCTAACGTACATTTTTTCGGCACATCCGAAAAAATATTAGGATATGACTGTAGAAGCTCAGTTAAATTGGTTGCTTGTATTTCAGATAATCCATCCATTAACGGGCTAGGATCCTTGAGGAGGACAGAATTTGAAAGTTTAGTATTAATTTCAGAGATAGAGTGCAAAGAGTCAGAGTCGTCCTCAGAGGTAGAGGACAGAGTCATTACTGGGACTTTATCTGGTGTATGAAAGGCCTTGATTTGATTTATGTGGTAAGTTTTTGTTTTTGAGGTCTTATCAATGGGAGCTACCACATAATTTAAATCAGATAATCTACTTACTATCTGCATAGGTCCCGTAAATCTAGCTTTCAAGGTGTGGCCAGGTATAGGTTCCTGCACCAACACCTTGTCTCCTGGATGGAAGGAGCGGAATTGTGCACTTCTGTCATACCTCTGTTTCATCTTACTTTGAGCTGTCTTTAGCTTAGCCGTGGCTAACTCACGTGCCACCTGCAACCTTGAAGACGGGTTGTAGAGTGCTGAGCTTACGTCTTCTCCCATCCATCCTTCTTTGAGCACCCGAAGAGGACCTCGTACATTGTGCCCAAAGATCAGCTCAAACGGACTATACCCTGTAGACTCTTGCACCGTCTCTCGTACTGAGAACAGCAACAATGGTAGAGATTCATCCCAATCTGTCGGAAAGTGCATGCAAAAACTTCTCATCATTGTTTTTAATGTTTGGTGGAATCTTTCCAAGGCGCCTTGGGACTGAGGGTGATAGGCAGTGGATAAGTTGTGAATTATCCCTAACCTAGTTAATACTTCCCTAAATGCTTTGGCAGTGAAGTTAGTACCTTGATCACTTTGTATAGTTTTAGGAATGCCAAAACAAGAAATGAATTTTGTTAAAGCTTTGAGAATAGCTTTAGTATTGATACTACGCATTGGGATCGCTTCAGGATATCTGGTTACTTTATCCATAATTGTAAATAAATACTGATTTCCAGACTTTGACTTAGGTAGTGGACCTACACAATCTATAATTAAATCTGCAAAAGGTTCTCCATCAGCAGGTATGGGTTGGAGAGGTGCAGGTTTAATAGAATGTCCAGGTTTTCCAACTTGCTGACATTCTCGGCAACACCTAATATGATTCTTCACATCTTTCTTTAATGTTGGCCAATAAAATTCTTTTGTGATTCTATACAAGGTTTTTGTAATTCCTAAGTGACCTCCTGATGACGTATTATGAGCTATATTTAATATCTGAGGTCTATACTTGGTTGGAACCACTAACCTGTCGTATAATTGCCGGCCCTCTGTCTCCTTACCAGTCTCAGTGCATACCAAATAATCATTTTTAACTTCATACTTGACTGGATGACCCAAAGAGGATTTACCCATGGCTGCCTCAAAAGCGAATTTTAACGAAGGGTCCTTACGTTGTTCCTCCCGGAAGGACAGTCCCTCGGGCATGGAAACAGAGACATCTGGCAATCCTGCAACCTGGGAATAGGAAGGCTTGATCGGGGTCTGTTCACTTGATTTACGAGACTCCGGCCGGTGTGTCTCATAAAACAACGTGGCTATTCCGAGATCGGAGTCGTCCAAGGATAGGTCAACATTCTCCCCAGACAGCCCTTGGGATGTTGCCCGAGTTATGGCCAACACTGGAGAAGCATTAATCATTATAGGTTCAGGACACGAAGTAACAGTAGTAATGTTATTACCCAGTAATAACATGGCATTTTTCATGGGAAATCCTTTTGAGATACCTACAGTCAAGTACCCAGTGTAATATTTGCACTGTACATAAATTTTATGCAAAGGAACAGAATATATAGTTCCTCCATAGGCTTCCAATAAAACTGATGAATTCAAGGAAGTATTCTCTGAAAGGGGTAATATTCCTTCTCTGACAAGTGAGCAATATGCTCCAGTATCTCTAAAGGTATTTACTTTAGTTGGTTCTGAGTTTTCCTGAAGGGAAATAAGACTTTCGCAATAATAAGGGGCCATACCTTTTTCTACTTCTCTAGGGGACATGTTACTAGGGATATTAGAGATTTTCCCGATGGGTTGAGGTTTTTGGGGGCAGTTGGAACTGATATGACCTACTTTATTACACCTGAAGCAGACGACAGGCTTGCCCTTTACTCCCTGATGACGTTGCAAGTGGTGTCGTTCTGGCTGGTGCCTCTCTGGATATTGTTGTCGAGATGCTCCATAAGTAGTTTGCCTCTCCGCAGGGGGACCATATGTTGAGAAGCGTGGCTCACCAGGTGACTTGGTTGGATGTCGTAGACGCTCTCCCTCCGGCTGGCACTTCATTCTCCAATGTTGTCGATCTCTGCTCACGCCAGACTGTTGAAAAGAGAGACGGGACCGCTCGGACAAGGAGCGGTTCGTTTCGAAGGTATCAGCCAACCTGGCCGCCTCCAATGCAGTGGTTAAGTCACGATCCTGCAGAAAGACACGAACCTCTGGTCCCACAGACTCCAGCAGGTTATCAATCAGAATAAGCTGCACCAGCTCCTCAAAGTTAGAGACACCACTCGCTTTATACCAGCTGGTAAAAGCTTTGGTTTGCTGTCTCACAAAGTCCACCAGGGATTGACCAAGCTGCCGCCTGTTCAATTTGAAGGTCTTACGATATTTAGCTGGGATACATGTATATGCTCCCAACACTGTGGTCTTCACTACTTGATAATCAGAGAATTCAGCGTCAGTTAATACCGACGTAAATTCCTGTGCCTTACCCAATAATGCTGTATGAACCAACGCTGCCCAGTGCTGTTCCGGCCACCTCAAGGCTCGAGCCTGATTTTCGAAGCTTTCGAAAAATTGCTCTGGTTCGGCCTCATTGAAGCGGGGAACAAGCTGTACTGCTTTTTGTAAACTGAAATCGTTTACAGAATGCGAAAACTGCCTCCTTTCTCTTTCCCTATCAAATTCTTCCCTTGCGAATGCTCTCTGTTCCCTAGTTTGCTCAAGATTGATTTTTGCCAGCTGAAGTGCCAACGACGCTGATTCACCCTGAGACAACCCAGCTGCACTATACTGACCATTTTGCTCCGTAGGTGTATCATCTTCCTCCTGCGAGAACATAGTAGTTTTTTCCCTAGCTCCCGTAAAGGGAGGAGTTTGATGTGCCATCTCTTCTTTAATAAGTATGTCAGCAATAAGTGAACGCAGTTGCGCAGCTGTGAGAGTGCGTTTATAGGGAATGCCAATGGAACGAGCAATTTGCCAACAACGCTGTAGGGACAATTTAGGTAGGTTATGCAAAGTATATGCCGACACCAGGCGTCTGACTCGTCTAGGTGGCATAAGTTATTCGCTATGCACAGTACGAATACCCCAACGTAACACGTTAATTTGCAGAACACGCTTAGCTATGCACAGTACGATTGCAGAATACGCATACAAGCAAAGCCGACTGCACACAAGATTGACCGTAGCGAAGCGAGCACACTGAACAAGCTAGTAGCGAGCTGTTGAACGATCACACAATAGCAAGGCTGATCATAAGCAACTGACACGCAAAATTTGTAAAGCGAAGCGAAACAGCAAGCTACACAATGTTCCTGCTACAAGCTTCACCCTAAGCTCAACCGTTTCTCTAAGTCCAGCTCTCGGACAGGCTACCCATATTACAACCTAGGATTTCAAATGGCCTGTTATCCCAGGTGTAATGGGAGCAAATAAACACAGTAGAAAAAGTTTAGACTTATATTATCCTTCACCAATTATAACAGCAATATGTACACTATGTACAGTGATAAATATAGTGCACTCCACGGTAAGCAAGGCAGAAATAGAAGCCACAAGATAGCAGACCGTGCTTCAACCAGCTCTAGAGTGGGAATGACAAGGGCAGACAGGAGAGCGGTATCCACATAACCTCTGCGATTGTCAATCCCACCTTCTTATTGGCTAGAACCTGGTCACTAGTTGAACGATGGGGCCCCATCATCAACTCTTAGCAACCTGGTTCGCTGGTTGGGGGAGATAGCCTGTAAATGAGGGTGTGTCCATGCGCCGAATAAAGGTTACGTACTCTTTGCATGCCACAAGCCACATCAGGAGGAAGACAACAGTCAAAGACCAGGTGATCAGATTAAGGACAGAAGGTGGAGAACTCACAAGAAATGATCAGGAGGTATGTGAGGAGCTGAACAGGAGATTTAAGGAAGTTTTTACAGTAGAGACAGGAAGGGCTGTGGGAAGACAGCACAGAAGGGAACATCAAGAGGGAATATACCAACAAGTGTTGGATGACATACGAACAACTGAGGAGGAGGTGAAGAAGCTCTTAAGTGACCTTGACACCTCAAAGGCGATGGGACCGGACAACATCTCCCCATGGGTCCTTAGAGAAGGAGCAGAGATGCTGTGTGTGCCTCTAACCACAATCTTCAACACATCCCTTGAAACTGGGCAACTACCTGAGAAATGGAAGACAGCTAATGTAGTCCCCATATTTAAGAAAGGAAACAGAAACGAGGCACTAAACTACAGACCTGTGTCTCTGACATGTATTGTGTGCAAAGTCATGGAGAAGATTATCAGGAGGAGAGTGGTCGAACACCTGGAAAGGAACAAGATTATAAATGAAAACCAGCATGGGTTCATGGAAGGCAAATCTTGTATCACAAACCTCCTGGAGTTTTATGACAAGGTAACAGAAGTAAGACACGAGAGAGAGGGTTGGGTAGATTGCGTTTTCCTAGACTGCAGGAAGGCCTTTGACACAGTTCCCCACAAGAGATTAGTGCAGAAGCTGGAGGATCAGGCACACATAAAAGGAAGGGCACTGCAATGGATAAGGGAATACCTGACAGGGAGGCAGCAACGAGTCATGGTACGTGAAGAGGTATCACAGTGGGCGCCTGTTACGAGCGGGATCCCACAGGGGTCAGTTCTAGGACCAGTGCTATTTTTGATATATGTGAACGACATGATGGAAGGAATAGACTCTGAAGTGTCCCTGTTCGCAGATGACGTGAAGTTGATGAGAAGAATTAAATCGGACGAGGATGAGGCAGGACTGCAAAGAGACCTGGAGAGGCTGGACATGTGGTCCAGTAACTGGCTCCTCGAATTCAATCCAGCCAAATGCAAAGTCATGAAGATTGGGGAGGGGCAAAGAAGACCGCAGACAGAATATAGGCTAGGTGGACAAAGACTACAGACCTCACTCAGGGAGAAAGACCTTGGGGTGACCATAACACCGAGTACATCACCGGAGGCACACATCAACCAAATAACCGCTGCAGCATACGGGCGCCTGGCAAACCTGAGAATAGCGTTCCGATACCTCAATAAGGAATCGTTCAAGACACTGTACACTGTGTATGTTAGGCCCATACTGGAGTATGCAGCACCAGTCTGGAACCCACACCTGGTCAAGCACGTCAAGAAGTTAGAGAAAGTACAAAGGTTTGCAACAAGGCTAGTCCCAGAGCTCAAGGGAATGTCGTACGAGGAAAGGTTAAGGGAAATCGGACTGACGACACTGGAGGACAGAAGGGTCAGGGGAGACATGATAACGACATACAAGATACTGCGGGGAATAGACAAGGTGGACAGAGATAGGATGTTCCAGAGAGGGGACACAGGGACAAGGGGTCACAACTGGAAGCTGAAGACTCAGACGAGTCACAGGGACGTTAGGAAGTATTTCTTCAGTCACAGAGTTGTCAGCAAGTGGAATAGCCTAGCAAGTGAAGTAGTGGAGGCAGGAACCATACATAGTTTTAAGAAGAGGTATGACAAAGCTCAGGAAGCAGAGAGAGAGAGGATCCAGTAGCGATCAGTGAAGAGGCGGGGCCAGGAGCTGAGTCTCGACCCCTGCAACCACAATTAGGTGAGTACAATTAGGTGAGTACACACACATACATACACACACACACATACACACACACACATACACATATACACACACACACACACACACACACACACACACACACACACACACACACACACACACACACATGAGGAGAATTAAATCTGATGAGGACCAGGCAGGACTTCAAAGAGACCTGGACAGACTGGACACCTGGTCCAGCAAATGGCTTCTCGAATTTAATCCTGCCAAATGCAAAGTCATGAAGATAGGGGAAGGGCACAGAAGACCACAGACAGAGTATAGGCTAGGTGGCCAAAGACTGCAAACCTCACTCAAGGAGAAAGATCTTGGGGTGAGTATAACACCGAGCATGTCTCCGGAAGCACACATCAATCAGATAACTGCTGCAGCATATGGGCGCCTGGCAAACCTGAGAACAGCATTCCGATACCTTAGTAAGGAATCATTCAAGACACTGTACACCGTGTATGTCAGGCCCATACTGGAGTATGCAGCACCTGTTTGGAACCCGCACTTGATAAAGCACGTCAAGAAACTAGAGAAAGTACAAAGGTTTGCGACAAGGTTAGTTCCAGAGCTAAGGGGAATGTCCTATGAAGAAAGATTAAGGGAAATCGGCCTGACGACACTGGAGGACAGGAGGGTCAGGGGAGACATGATAACGACATATAAAATACTGCGTGGAATAGACAAGGTGGACAAAGACAGGATGTTCCAGGGAGGGGACACAGAAACAAGAGGCCACAATTGGAAGTTGAAGACACAAATGAGTCAGAGAGATAGTAGGAAGTATTTCTTCAGTCATAGAGTTGTAAGGCAGTGGAATAGCCTAGAAAATGACGTAGTGGAGGCAGGAACCATACACAGTTTTAAGACGAGGTTTGATAAAGCTCATGGAGCGGGGAGAGAGAGGGCCTAGTAGCAACCGGTGAAGAGGCGGGGCCAGGAGCTAGGACTCGACCCCTGCAACCACAAATAGGTGAGTACAAATAGGTGAGTACACACACACACACACTGTATGTGCCAGTCAAGTCCCAGGAGGTTGGGGGTCAGGTCAACCCTATATACCAACCCCAATATACCTCCCAGACCACAGTCTTAGAAAAGAAGTTGAAAGTGTGGTATACAAATGAAGATGGAATAACAAACAAGTATGAGGAGTGGCACAAAAGAATCAAGGAGACATCCCCAGACATAATAGCACTCACAGAAACAAAACTCACCAGAATAATAACAGATTCAATCTTTCTATCCGGATATCAAATCCTCAGGAAAGGCAGAGGGAGGAATGGGGGGAGGAGGAGTTGCACTGCTCATTAAAAACCAGTGGGGGTTTTGAGAACATGGAAGGAATGGATGGCAAGGGCGAAAGGGACTACTTAGTAGGAACAATCCAGTCTGAGGGACATAAGGTGACAATTGCAGTAATGTACAACCAACCAGAGAACTGCAGGAGGCCAAGAGAAGAATACGATGAGAGCAACAGAGCAATGGTCGACACACTAGCCGAGGTGGCCAGGACAGCACACATGGGGGGAGCAAAGTTGCTAGTTATGGGTGATTTCAATCACAAGGAGATTGACTGTGAAAACCTGGAGCCCCATGGGGGTCCCGAAACATGGAGAGCCAAGATGATGGATGTGGTACTGGAAAACCTCATGCATCAACATGCTAGAGACACTACCAGAGAGAGAGGAGAGGATGAACCAGCAAGGCTGGACCTTGTATTCACCTTGAGTAGTTCGGACATCGAGGGTATCATGTATGAAAGGTCCCTGGGAGCTAGTGATCATGTGGTTCTATGCTTCGACTACATAGTTGAGCTCCAAGTGGAGAGAGTAGCAGGAATAAGCTGGGAAAAACCAAACTACAAAAGGGGGAACTACTCAGGCATGAGGAACTTCCTTCAAGACATTCAGTGGGAGAGGGAACTGAGAGGAAAACCAGTACAAGAAATGATGGACTAAGTGGCAACAAAATGCGAGGAGGCAGAGGAGAGGTTTGTTCCCAAGGGAAACAGAAATAATGGGAAGAACAGAAGGAGTCCTTGGTTCACCCAAAGGTGTAGGGAGGCAAAAACTAGGTGAACTAGAGAATGGAAAAGGTACAGAAGACAGAGAACTCAGGAAAATAAAGAAATCAGCCGAAGAGCCAGAGACGAATATGCACAGATAAGAAGGAAGGCTCAGAGACAATTTGAAAATGACATAGCATCAAAAGTAAAGACTGACCCGAAGCTGTTGTACAGCCACATCAGGAGGAAAACAACAGTCAAGGACCAGGTAATCAGACTGAGGAAGGGTGATGGGGAATTCACAAGAAACGACCAAGAGGTATGTCAGGAGCTCAACACAAGATTTAAAGAGGTATTTACAGTGGAAACCAGTAGGACTCCAGGAAATCAGAACAGGGGCAGCAAGTGCTGGATGAGGTACATATAACCAAGGAGGAGGTGAAGAAGCTGCTATGCGAACTTGACACCTCAAAGGCTGTGGGACCAGACAACATCTCTCCATGGGTTCTTAAAGAGGGAGCAGAGATGTTGTGTGAGCCATCATTTGAAATATCATTTGAAACACATCATTTGAAACTGGGCAACTCCCTGAGGTATGGAAAATGGCAAATGTAGTCCCAATTTTTAAAAAGGGAGAGAGACATGAGGCACTAAACTACAGACCTGTATCCCTAACGTGTATAGTATGCAAGGTCATGGAGAAGATCATCAGGATGAGAGTGGTGGGACACCTGGAAAGAAACAAGTGTATAATTGACAACCAGCACGGTTTCAGGGAAGGAAAATCCTGTGTCACAAACCTACTAGAGTTTTATGACAAGGTGACAGAAGTAAGACAAGAGAGAGAGGGGTGGATCGACTGCATATTTTTGGACAGCAAGAAGGCCTTCGACACACTTCCTCACAAGAGGTTACTGCAAAAGCTAGAGTATCAGGCACACATAACAGGAAAGGCACTGCAATGGATCAGAGAATACCTGACATGGAGGCAGCGAGTCATGGTACGCGACGAGATGTCAGAGTGGGTGCTTGTGACAAGCGGGGTTCCTCAGGGGTCAGCCCAAGGACCTGTGCTGTTCTTGGTATATTTGAACGACATAACGGAAGGGATAGACTCAGAAGTGTCCTTGTTTGCAGATGATGCGAAGTTAATGAGAAGAATCAAATCGGATGAGGATCAGGCAGGACTACAAAGAGACCTGGACAGGCTACAAGCCAGGTCCAGCAACTGGCTCCTTGAATTTAACCCTGCCAAATGCAAAGTCATTAAGATTGGGGAATGGCAAAGAAGACCGCAGACACAATATAGTTTAGATGGCCAAAAACTGCAAACCTCACTCAAGGAAAAAGATCTGGGGGTGAGTATAACACCGAGCATATCTCCTGAGGTGCACATCAATCAGATAACTGCTGCAGCATACGGGCGCCTGGCAAACCTAGGGATAGCGTTCTGATACCTCAGTAAGGATTCGTTTAAGACTCTGTATACCATTTACGTCAGGCCAATACTGGAGTATACAGCACCAGTTTGGAATCCACACCTAGTCAAACACGTCAAGAAATTAGAGAAAGTACAAAAGTTTGCAACAAGACTAGTCCCAGAGCTACGGGGATTGTCCTACGAAGAAAGGTTGAGGGAAATCGGCCTGACGACACTGGAGGCCAGGAGGGTCAGGGGAGACATGATAACGACATATAAAATACTGCATGGAATAGACAAGGTGGACAAAGACGGGATGTTCCACAGAAGGGACACAGACACAAGAGGTCACAATTGGAAGTTAAAGACTCAGATGAATCAAAGGGATGTTAGGAAGTATTTCTTCAGTCATAGAGTAGCCAGGCCGTGGAATAGCCTAGAAAGTGACGTAGTGGAGGCGGGAACCATACATAGTTTTAAGGCGAGGTATGATAGAGCTCATGGGGCAGGGAGAAAGAGGACCTAGTAGCAATCAGCGAAGAGGCGGGGCCAGGAGCTGTGACTCGACCCCTGCAACCACAAATAGGTGAGTACAAATAGGTGAGTACACACACACACACACACACACACACACACACACACACACACACACACACACACACACACAGGCAGGATCCATACATAGCTATAAGCGGAGGTATGATAAAGCTCACGGTTCAGGTAGAGTGACCTAGTAGCGATCAGTGAAGAGGCGGGGCCAGGAGCTCGGACTCGATCCCTGCAACCTCAACTAGGTGAGTACAACTAGGTGAGTACACACACGTTTTAAAATACACCAATGTGGTTAGGTCACTTACCATTTATTACCCCACCTGCCCTACCCCACCCACCCTTCACCAATATTTCCATCTTTCTCCATCTTCCTTCCTTCCCCATCTTAACAAAGTTCTGGTTTACCTGGAGTTTACCTGGAGAGAGTTCCGGGGGTCAACGCCCCCGCGGCCCGGTCTGTGACCAGGCCTCCTGGTGGATCAGAGCCTGATCAACCAGGCTGTTGCTGCTGGCTGCACGCAAACCAATGTACGAGCCACAGCCCGGCTAATCAGGAACTGAGCAAGTCGTATCACAAAGTGCATCTCCGACTACCTTGCTCTAGTGAACACTGGGAGTACTGAAGCAAACAATGTTGTTTAACTTTCTCCAAACTGTGGATAATTCCACGAAACTCATAAGCGAGTGAAAGTGAGTGACAATAGTGAACTGGTGTGACTGGGAAATAACCTCCACGATGTGTTGTGTGAACTCTGTCGCAACAGTCCCCGAGTGACACTCATTCTACTATCAAGACAACGATAACAGCCTCGTGTCATACCAACGACACAAGACTCCGGCTACGATGAGTCAGGTAGGTCATATTCACTTTTCATTTGCTCTTATAAAATACGATAGTGTTTAGGTTAATGTAAGGATGAATGTTTACCACCTTAAAGACTGTTATTTGAGTGTCGACCCAAAACCAACACGAGTAACTTATCACATTTAAAGGCAAATGTGAAATATATGACATATATATTCTCCTTTATGGCAGAGTTAACCAAGTTATTCTATCTCTTCTGCCACATATGAAATGTGTAGACTTATATGCTGGGTAGACTTATATGCTTGGTAGACTTATATGCTGGGTAGACTTATATGCTTGGTAGACTTATATGCTGGGTAGACTTATGTGTTGGGTAGACTTATATGCTGGGTAGACTTATATGCTGGGTAGACTTATATCCTTGGTAGACTTATATGCTGGGTAGACTTATATGCTGGGTAGACTTATATATTGGGTAGACTTACATGCTGGGTAGACTTATATGCTGGGTAGACTTATATGCTGGGTAGACTTATATGCTGGGTAGACTTATATATTGGGTAGACTTATATGCTGGGTAGACTTATATATTGGGTAGACTTATATTTTTGGGTAGACTTACATGCTGGGTAGACTTATATGCTGGGTAGACTTATATGTTGGGTAGACTTATATTTTTGGGTAGACTTACATGCTGGGTAGACTTATATTTTGGGTAGACTTATATACTGGGTAGACTTATATGCTGGGTAGACTTATATTTTGGGTAGACTTATATGCTGGGTAGACTTATATGCTGGGTAGACTTACATGCCGGGTAGGCTTATATGCTGGGTAGACTTATATGCTGGGTAGACTTATATGCTGGGTAGACTTATATGCTGGGTTGACTTATATGCTTGGTAGACTTATATGCTGGGTAGACTTATATGCTGGATAGACTTATATACTGGGTAGACTTATATGCTGGATAGACTTATATGCTGGGTAGACCTATATGCTGGGTAGACTTATATGCTGAGTAGACTTATATGCTGGGTAGATTTACATGCTGGGTAGATTTACATGCTGGGTAGACTTATATGCTGGGTAGACCTATATGCTGGATAGACTTATATGCTGGGTAGACCTATGTGCTGGGTAGACTTATACGCTGGGATATACGTAACTCAAGTCATGGGCAATTATATAAGTCAATCAAAGGAAAATAAATCAGGCTACTTGGTATAAGTCAGGCAATGTGGTATAAGTCAGGCAGTTAGTTATATGTCAGGCCGGGTGGTATAAGTCAGACAGAAGGGTGTAAGTCAGGAAATGGGGTGTAAGCCCATCATTAAAAATCATTAAAAATTGATTACGAGAATTACTCCTACAGAAAAATTAATGTACTAAATAATTTTTGTTACTTCTGCTTGAAACTTACCAGTTAGTAAGCGATGTGTGAGGTGTGAGCAGCTGAGCCTCTGACCCACCACTGATGACTCTCACAACTGTCTTGCCAGAGTATTGTGAGTGCCACACGCTGCGGTCTCAGTCTGTACTGTCAGATGCTGCTGTGTCAGTCTGTGCTGCCACACACTGTTGTCTCAGTCTGTGGTGCCAGACGCCGTTGTGTCAGTCTGTGCTGCCAGACTTAGCAGTTAGTAAGCAATGTGTGAGGTGTGAGCAGCTGAGTCTCTGACCCACCACTGATGACTCTCACAACTGTCTTGCCAGAGTATTGTGAGTGCCACACGCTGCTGTCTCAGTCTGTACTGTCAGATGCTGCTGTGTCAGTCTGTGCTGCCAGACTTACCAGTTAGTAAGCAATGTGTGAGGTGTGAGCAGCTGAGTCTCTGACCCACCACTGATGACTCTCACAACTGTCTTGCCAGAGTATTGTGAGTGCCACACGCTGCTGTCTCAGTCTGTACTGTCAGATGCTGCTGTGTCAGTCTGTGCTGCCAGACTTAGCAGTTAGTAAGCAATGTGTGAGGTGTGAGCAGCTGAGTCTCTGACCCACCACTGATGACTCTCACAACTGTCTTGCCAGAGTATTGTGAGTGCCACACGCTGCTGTCTCAGTCTGTACTGTCAGATGCTGCTGTGTCAGTCTGTACTGCCAGACTTAGCAGTTAGTAAGCAATGTGTGAGGTGTGAGCAGCTGAGTCTCTGACCCACCACTGATGACTCTCACAACTGTCTTGCCAGAGTATTGTGAGTGCCACACGCTGCTGTCTCAGTCTGTACTGTCAGATGCTGCTGTGTCAGTCTGTGCTGCCAGACTTAGCAGTTAGTAAGCAATGTGTGAGGTGTGAGCAGCTGAGCCTCTGACCCACCACTGATGACTATCAGAACTGTCTTGCCAGAGTATTGTGAGTGCCACACGCTGCTGTCTCAGTCTGTACTGTCAGATACCGCTGTGTCAGTCTGTGCTGCCACACACTCTTGTCTCAGTCTGTGGTGCCAGACGCCGTTGTGTCAGTCTGTGATGCCAGACGCCGTTGTGTCAGTCTCTAGTGCCAGTCGCCGCGGTGTCAGCCTGTGGTACCAGATGCCACTGTGTCAGTCTGTGGTACCAGACGCCGCTGTGTCAGTCTGTGGTGCCAAACGCTGTTGTGTCAGTCTCTGGTGCCAGACGCCACTGTGCCAATCTGTGGTACCAGACGCCTCTCTGTCAGTCTGTGGTACCAGACGCCACTGTGTCAGTCTGTGATGCCAGACGCCACTGTGTCAGTCTGTAGTGCCAGATGCCACTGTGTCAGTCTGTGCTGCCAGATGCAGCTGTGTCAGTCTGTGCTGCCAGACGCTGCTGTGTCAGTCTGTGGTGCCAAACGCTGTTGTGTCAGTCTGTGGTGCCAGACGCCACTGTGTGAGTCTGTGGTACGAGACGCCACTGTGTCAGTCTGTGGTGTCAGACGCCACTGTGTCAGTCTGTAGTGCCAGACGCCGCTGTGTGAGTCTGTGCTGCCAGACGCCGCTGTGTCAGTCTGTGCTGCCAGACGCCGCTGCGTCAGTCTGTTGCGCCGGACGCCGCTGTGTCAGTCTGGGGTGCCAGACGCCGCTGCGTCAGTCTGTGGTGCCAGACGCCGCTGTGTCAGTCTGTGCTGCCAGACGCTGTTGTGTCAGTCTGTGGTGCCAGACGCCACTGGAGTTTACCTGGAGTTTACCTGGAGAGAGTTCCGGGGGTCAACGCCCCCGCGGCCCGGTCTGTGACCAGGCCTCCTGGTGGATCAGAGCCTGATCAACCAGGTTGTTGCTGCTGGCTGCACGAGCCACAGCCCGGCTGGTCAGGAACCGACTTTAGGTGCTTGTCCAGTGCCAGCTTGAAGACTGCCAGGGGTCTGTTGGTAATCCCCCTTATGTATGCTGGGAGGCAGTTGAACAGTCTCGGGCCCCTGACACTTATTGTATGGTCTCTTAACGTGCTAGTGACACCCCTGCTTTTCATTGGGGGGATGTTGCATCGTCTGCCAAGTCTTTTGCTTTCGTAGTGAGTGATTTTCGTGTGCAAGTTCGGTACTAGTCCCTCTAAGATTTTCCAGGTGTATATAATCATGTATCTCTCCTGCCTGCGTTCCAGGGAATACAGTTTTAGGAACCTCAAGCCCTCCCAGTAATTGAGGTGTTTTATCTCCGTTATGCGCGCCGTGAAGGTTCTCTGTATATTTTCTAGGTCAGCAATTTCACCTGTCTTCAAAGGTGCTGTTAGTGTGCAGCAATATTCCAGCCTAGATAGAACAAGTGACCTGAAGAGTGTCATCATGGGCTTGGCCTCCCTAGTTTTGAAGGTTCCTGTCATTTTTCTAGCAGATGCGATTGATACAATATTATGGTCCTTGAAGGTGAGATCCTCCGACATGATCACTCCCAGGTCTTTGACGTTGGTGTTTCGCTCTATTTTGTGGCCAGAATTTGTTTTGTACTCTGATGGAGATTTAATTTCCTTGTGTTTACCATATCTGAGTAATTGAAATTTCTCATCGTTGAACTTCATATTGTTTTCTGCAGCCCACTGAAAGATTTGGTTGATGTCCGCCTGGAGCCTGGAAGTGTCTGCAATGGAAGACACTGTCATGCAGATTCGGGAGTCATCTGCAAAGGAAGACACGGTGCTGTGGCTGACATCCTTGTCTATGTCGGATATGAGGATGAGGAACAAGATGGGAGCGAGTACTGTGCCTTGTGGAACAGAGCTTTTCACCGTAGCTGCCTCGGACTTTACTATTTTGACGACTACTCTCTGTGTTCTGTTAGTGAGGAAATTATAGATCCATCGACCGACTTTTCCTGTTATTCCTTTAGCAGGCATTTTGTGCGTTATTACGCCATGGTCACACTTGTCGAAGGCTTTTGCAAAATCTGTATATATTATATCTGCATTCTTTTTATCTTCTAGTGCATTTAGGACCTTGTCGTAGTGATCCAATAGTTGAGATAGACAGGAGCGACCTGTTCTAAACCCATGTTGCCCTGAGTTGTGTAACTGATGGGTTTCTAGATAGGTGGTGATCTTGCTTCTTAGGACCCTTTCAAAGATTTTTATGATATGGGATGTTAGTGCTATCAGTCTGTAGTTCTTTGCTGTTGCTTTACTGCCCCCTTTGTGGAGTGGGGCTATGTCTGTTGTTTTTAGTAACTGTGGGACGACCCCCGTGTCCATGCTCCCTCTCCATAGGATGGAAAAGGCTCGTGATAGGGGCTTCTTGCAGTTCTTGATGAACACGGAGTTCCATGAGTCTGGCCTGGGGCAGAGTGCATGGGCATGTCATTTATCGCCTGTTCGAAGTCATTTGGCGTCAGGATAACATCGGATAGGCTTGTGTTAACCAAATTTTGTGGCTCTCTCATAAAAAATTTATTTTGATCTTCGACTCTCAGTCTGGTTAGCGGCTTGCTAAAAACTGAGTCATATTGGGAGTTGAGTAGCTTACTCATTTCCTTGCTGTCATCTGTGTAGGACCCATCTTGTTTAAGTAGGGGCCCAATACTGGACGTTGTTCTCGACTTTGATTTGGCATAGGAGAAAAAATACTTTGGGTTTCTTTCGATTTCATTTATGGCTTTTAGTTCTTCCCGCGATTCCTGACTCCTATAAGATTCCTTTAGCTTGAGTTCAATGCTTCCTATTTCTCTGACCAGTGTCTCCCTACGCATTTCAGATATATTGACCTCTTTTAGCCGCTCTGTTATTCTTTTCCGTCGCCTGTAAAGGGAGCGCCTGTCTCTTTCTATTTTACATCTACTCCTCCTTTTTCTTAGAGGAATAAGCCTTGTGCATACGTCGAGTGCCACCAAGTTAATCTGTTCTAGGCATACGTTGGGGTCTGTGTTGCTTAGTATATCTTCGGAGCTTACATCGGTTAGGACTTGGTTTACTTGGTCCCACTTTATGTTTTTGTTATTGAAGTTGAATTTGGTGAATGCTCCCTCGTGACTAGTCTCACTGTGTCAGTCTGTGGTACCAGACACCGCTGTGTCAGTCTGTGGTGCCAGACGCCACTGTGTTAGTCTGTGCTGCCAGAAGCCGCTGTGTCAGTCTGTGCTGCCAGACGCTGCTGTGTCAGTCTGTAGTGCCAGACGTCGTTGTGTCAGTCTGTGGTGCCAGACGGCGCTGTGTGTAAGTCTGTGGTACTAGACGGTGTTGTGTCTGTGGTGCCAGACGCCACTTATCAGTCTGTGCTGCCAGAAGCCGCTGTGTCAGCCTGTGCTACCAGACGCCGCTGTGTCAGTCTGTGCTGCCAGTCGCCGGTGTGTCAGTCTGTGCTGCCAGTCGCCGCTGTGTCAGTCTGTGCTGCCAGTCGCCGCTGTCAGTCTGTGCTGCCAGTCGCCGCTGTGTCAGCCTGTGCTGCCACACCCCGCTGTGTCAGTCTGTGCTGCCAGAAGCCGCTGTGTCAGCCTGTGCTGCCAGTCGCCGCTGTGTCAGTCTGTGCTGCCAGACGCCGCTGTGTCAGTCTGTGCTGCCAGACGCCGCTGTGTCAGTCTGTGCTGCCAGACTTAGCAGTTAGTAAGCAATGTGTGAGGTGTGAGGAGCTGAGTCTCTGACCCACCACTGATGACTCTCACAACTGTCTTGCCAGAGTATTGTGAGTGCCACACGCTGCTGTCTCAGTCTGTACTGTCAGATGCTGCTGTGTCAGTCTGTGCTGCCAGACTTAGCAGTTAGTAAGCGATGTGTGAGGTGTGAGCAGCTGAGCCTCTGACCCACCACTGATGACTCTCACAACTGTCTTGCCAGAGTATTGTGAGTGCCACACGCTGCTGTCTCAGTCTGTACTGTCAGATGCTGCTGTGTCAGTCTGTGCTGCCAGACTTAGCAGTTAGTAAGCAATGTGTGAGGTGTGAGCAGCTGAGTCTCTGACCCACCACTGATGACTCTCACAACTGTCTTGCCAGAGTATTGTGAGTGCCACACGCTGCTGTCTCAGTCTGTACTGTCAGATGCTGCTGTGTCAGTCTGTGCTGCCAGACTTAGCAGTTAGTAAGCAATGTGTGAGGTGTGAGCAGCTGAGTCTCTGACCCACCACTGATGACTCTCACAACTGTCTTGCCAGAGTATTGTGAGTGCCACACGCTGCTGTCTCAGTCTGTACTGTCAGATGCTGCTGTGTCAGTCTGTGCTGCCAGACTTAGCAGTTAGTAAGCAATGTGTGAGGTGTGAGCAGCTGAGTCTCTGACCCACCACTGATGACTCTCACAACTGTCTTGCCAGAGTATTGTGAGTGCCACACGCTGCTGTCTCAGTCTGTACTGTCAGATGCTGCTGTGTCAGTCTGTGCTGCCAGACTTAGCAGTTAGTAAGCAATGTGTGAGGTGTGAGCAGCTGAGCCTCTGACCCACCACTGATGACTCTCACAACTGTCTTGCCAGAGTATTGTGAGTGCCACACGCTGCTGTCTCAGTCTGTACTGTCAGATGCTGCTGTGTCAGTCTGTGCTGCCAGACTTAGCAGTTAGTAAGCAATGTGTGAGGTGTGAGCAGCTGAGCCTCTGACCCACCACTGATGACTCTCACAACTGTCTTGCCAGAGTATTGTGAGTGCCACACGCTGCTGTCTCAGTCTGTACTGTCAGATGCTGCTGTGTCAGTCTGTGCTGCCAGACTTAGCAGTTAGTAAGCAATGTGTAAGGTGTGAGCAGCTGAGCCTCTGACCCACCACTGATGACTCTCACAACTGTCTTGCCAGAGTATTGTGAGTGCCACACGCTGCTGTCTCAGTCTGTACTGTCAGATACCGCTGTGTCAGTCTGTGCTGCCACACACTCTTGTCTCAGTCTGTGGTGCCAGACGCCGTTGTGTCAGTCTGTGATGCCAGACGCCGTTGTGTCAGTCTCTAGTGCCAGTCGCCGCGGTGTCAGCCTGTGGTACCAGATGCCACTGTGTCAGTCTGTGGTACCAGACGCCGCTGTGTCAGTCTGTGGTGCCAAACGCTGTTGTGTCAGTCTCTGGTGCCAGACGCCACTGTGCCAATCTGTGGTACCAGACGCCTCTCTGTCAGTCTGTGGTACCAGACGCCACTGTGTCAGTCTGTGATGCCAGACGCCACTGTGTCAGTCTGTAGTGCCAGATGCCACTGTGTCAGTCTGTGCTGCCAGATGCAGCTGTGTCAGTCTGTGCTGCCAGACGCTGCTGTGTCAGTCTGTGGTGCCAAACGCTGTTGTGTCAGTCTGTGGTGCCAGACGCCACTGTGTGAGTCTGTGGTACGAGACGCCACTGTGTCAGTCTGTGGTGTCAGACGCCACTGTGTCAGTCTGTAGTGCCAGACGCCGCTGTGTGAGTCTGTGCTGCCAGACGCCGCTGTGTCAGTCTGTGCTGCCAGACGCCGCTGCGTCAGTCTGTTGCGCCGGACGCCGCTGTGTCAGTCTGTGCTGCCAGACGCCGCTGTGTCAGTCTGTGCTGCCAGACGCCGCTGCGTCAGTCTGTGCTGCCAGACGCTGTTGTGTCAGTCTGTGGTGCCAGACGCCACTGGAGTTTACCTGGAGTTTACCTGGAGAGAGTTCCGGGGGTCAACGCCCCCGCGGCCCGGTCTGTGACCAGGCCTCCTGGTGGATCAGAGCCTGATCAACCAGGTTGTTGCTGCTGGCTGCACGCAAACCAACGTACGAGCCACAGCCCGGCTGGTCAGGAACCGACTTTAGGTGCTTGTCCAGTGCCAGCTTGAAGACTGCCAGGGGTCTGTTGATAATCCCCCTTATGTATGCTGGGAGGCAGTTGAACAGTCTCGGGCCCCTGACACTTATTGTATGGTCTCTTAACGTGCTAGTGACACCCCTGCTTTTCATTGGGGGGATGTTGCATCGTCTGCCAAGTCTTTTGCTTTCGTAGTGAGTGATTTTCGTGTGCAAGTTCGGTACTAGTCCCTCTAAGATTTTCCAGGTGTATATAATCATGTATCTCTCCTGCCTGCGTTCCAGGGAATACAGTTTTAGGAACCTCAAGCCCTCCCAGTAATTGAGGTGTTTTATCTCCGTTATGCGTGCCGTGAAGGTTCTCTGTATATTTTCTAGGTCAGCAATTTCACCTGTCTTCAAAGGTGCTGTTAGTGTGCAGCAATATTCCAGCCTAGATAGAACAAGTGACCTGAAGAGTGTCATCATGGGCTTGGCCTCCCTAGTTTTGAAAGTTCCTGTCATTTTTCTAGCAGATGCGATTGATACAATATTATGGTCCTTGAAGGTGAGATCCTCTGACATGATCACTCCCAGGTCTTTGACGTTGGTGTTTCCCTCTATTTTGTGGCCAGAATTTGTTTTGTACTCTGATGGAGATTTAATTTCCTTGTGTTTACCATATCTGAGTAATTGAAATTTCTCATCGTTGAACTTCATATTGTTTTCTGCAGCCCACTGAAAGATTTGGTTGATGTC